>NW_027109643.1:233900-268676 GCF_000696795.3 Halyomorpha halys
AATCAGACAATTTGGTGGACCGCGGGAAAAAATAGGAAAATTATAGAAAGAATGACCCAGATGGCGTTTTATTCTTTCTCTGAGATACATAGGTGAAGAGCGTTATTTAGGAGCTCTGGCTTCAACATACTTTGGTATCTTGTAAAATGAATGTAATAAATGTAAATTTGGAGTTTAAGCCTCAGGGATAGGACGGATGATGAAAAAAGTGGTGTAGCCGATAAGATATGTGTCGCATTCGTTTTGTTTAATGTTTGGGTATTTTGAAAGTAATTTTTAAATATTTTGACGGTTTCGTTTTTCGAATGGTGGCAATTTTCGATTTAGATGGTCATTTATTTGGATTGGAGCAAAACATTATTGTTAATGTTTTAAATTCATCACCACATTGCCACAGGAATTTCTAATGAACTGCATTGTGTTCAGTATATTTAGGTCTAAAACTCGAAGCCCTCTCTGCGTTCCTTATATGTTTCTGTCTATGTGCTTAAAATTGCTAAAGTTATCAGAATAAAATTAGTAAAATTCAATTGCAGAATAACTTCTTAATGAAGAAACTCAGTTGTACCTCTGTCAATTGCCAAGTTGTACCTTTTGGAAAGAAGCCTTTCGATACGTTTCCAGTTGGCAGTTCACTGACCAGAGATTGACCGAAGACGGTGGCAGCTGGTGGGCGCTGCAGCTCCCTACAACACTAACGATGCTGACCTTTCAATCTCATTAACTCAGCTCTTGTGCTGCCGCAGGTTCGTCATCGCCATCACTCTTCGCTACAGGGCTACTGCACTCCTGTCTCTTGGCGTATATTAATAACTCAGCTATTTATAGCTGTCGGGTGTTGGAAGTTTTGTATAATTTATCCCGAACCGTTCGTAGGGATCTATTATTAGTCCATACGCTGTACTCTATCAACGAACATTATATTAATCCATGCTCTTATTGTTAACTTATTCTATCCGGAAGATAGGCTGTGGAAAAAGTTTAATTTTTAAATACAGCTGATTTTGAAAGAGCTCTATATGTAATAATAAAATAATACACGATAGCAAGGATGTACCCAGGTTCAAAACTATTGTGGGCAAGCTTAAGGTTCTGGGCCGCCCGTAACTCAGTTTATCGTTCTGAGGTCTGAGGGCGGTACCGGTTCGGATCCGGCCTTGGGGCGTTGACTTTTTACATTAAGTGGCGGTCCCACAAAATGAATAACTTGACCCCCAAACATGGTTAGAACAGGTAACCCGTAGATAACTAGGCAAACATCACCTTCGAGGTGGATTGCCTTAAAAAAAAGAATGAAAAAAGCTTCAGGTTGTGACATTTCAGCGCGGAAAAGATGAATGAAATCAAAATTATGTATAATTATAGCAGTGCTATAATTCCTAAATGGACTATTCCACGTCATCTAAATACAGTTTTGAAACTTATCATATTAGATTTTCTTTAATTTTGCACAGAGTTTATATTGGCATCCTAGCCTTTCTTCGTGTTTGCAATAGGGTTCCACCATTTACCAACTTCTACCGAAAGGATTCCACCATTTTCCTACTATTACCAAAAGGGTTCCGCTGCCAAAATATGTTGAGAAGCACTGGAGTATATTATCTGCAGACCGAAATCCTCAAAACGAGGATAGAAGGAACATAATCGGCCAACCCGTTCAAGAGGTAATGTTCAAGTTTATATGTAGGTATGTTTTGAAGGCTTTGGAACTGTGTTCTAAAATGTTTTTATTTACCTTCCATATTTGTATACTTTTACATATTTGAGCCTTTTTATTACTTAGATTTTAAACATTTAAGTAATAATACGCTTTTTACGAATAAGAGAAGTTATGTTAAGTGTAATTTTAATCATTTGTAACAGCCTTCAAATATTTGAATGACGAAAAACGAAAAATTTAATTAAACAAAAGTGTATTAACATTAACAATAGTTATTCTTAACATTCAAACAAGAATTCTTCATTCTTCCTTACATAAAAATTACACATTACTAATTAAATTTTACTACCAGTCAGTGTCTATCTACAGCAAGGAATAGATTTAAACTTTTTTTTTTAATATTTATTTATTGCTATTTACAACTGTACATTATAATACATTTAGTAAATCTGATCTAAGTCAAATTGGAGTGTTACAGGCGTGTAGAGAAACTACCCATTGGTAGCACTCTAAAGATTTAAACTTAAATTCTTGTTTAACCATATATTTAAGAATAATCGATAAAAAATTGTATATACGTTATATATCTCTCCCACTCCTACCATTGGGAACTGTTCCGTTGGCAAAAGATAGAAGACTGCTGAACATCCTAGGATTCATGTTCTCCTGATTCAGGCACATGTTAAGTAATTTAAGTACAAAAAAAAAACAAGCATATCCTTGAGGTGTAGTGTTCGCAAGAGCAGATATTTATGTAAATGACAGGATGTCATGAGGGCTAATACCGTGGATTGAGATGTCTTGTACATTGTAATCGATCCGAAAGACGATTCATCTTATTAGGCATCTCGATGATATATTCTTCACGATACAAATTGTATTTTAAAGAATATATATATATATTTTCTGCATTATATTATAAGTTTTGCATTTGAAACTGTCTTCGTATTTCATTCGCCATGACAATCGAGAACTATGTTAATGGAATAAGAAATAAGAAAATTTGAATATCAACCGATAAGAAAGTTTATCCCTGATCGGTAGGAGATAAGAACAGTATTTCACGTGGAAACAATAAGCTACAGCTCCAGGTAATGAACTTGAACGCCCGTGACCGTAAACCAACCTCTAGCCCCATTTCAATGACAATAACAGAATTTACATAATATATTCAGCCGAAGAAAACATTGCTTTCAGGTACATATTCTGAATTACGATTCAACAGAATATTCTCCTCTGCAGGGGGAACATGCATGAGATGGGATATCAATACATACGATCTTACAGGCGCTCTTGGCTGGAATCAAGATAATGAACTGTGGATATTAAAAGATTTTAAAGAAATTAGTACACAAAATAGAAAAAAAAGGGGTGTGTATTTCCCCCCCCCCCCTCCATTTTAGTTAGATAGTATTTCTGCTCATTTGATCAGAAGGTGGCACGGGAGGTTCCCATGTGCAATGGAAAATACAAAAGCATAAACACACATACATAATAAAACTACAGTTCAATCGGTTATATAAATTAAATAATTTGAGTTTCTTATCATTGCTTTAGCTTATCATGAGTAATTCTAAAAAGTGAGAAAACTTACAAAATTATGAACATTACCGAAAAACAAGACAAAAAATAAATCAGTTAGATTAGTGGTTGCAGGATTTAGATTTGTTTTTTTTTATTATTTATTTATTGCTATTTACAACTGTAGATTATAATACATTTAGTAAATCTGATCTAAGTTAAATTGGAGTGTTACTGGCATGTAGAGAAACTACCCATTGGTAGCACTCTAATGACATTTTACCTTAGCTGGTCTCGTGGCCATCTTCTTTTCAGGCGCCTCGGAGGATTGTCAGGAATGGAAGAGGATGAAAGATTAGAAACTAGGGGGTTGAAGTGGTTAGAGAGTTTATAATAGGAGGAGTGATATCTGGTTCGGGCTAGATCGGTTACATAGGGAACATTAAGGTCTTTATGTATGATTTTATTTGTGACAAAGTAAGGAGCATTGAGGATTTTACGCAGGATTTTTGATTGTAAGGATTAAATACGAGAGGATGTCGAAGGTTTAGTGGAGCCCCAAAGCTCACTCCATATGTCCAGATTAGCCTTATTACAGTCATGTAGATCAGTCTTTTGTAATGTGTTGGAAGTTTATACCGTTTGTCTAGTAAGTGCTGTAATAGTCGAAATCGACGTGCAGTTTCCTGTCTTTTCAGTCTGGTGTGAGGATTCCAGGTTAATTGCTTGTCCAAATGTAGTCCAAGGTAGCCGATCTGTTCGACAGGGGTAAGAGTAACATCATTAAATGAAATTGTAGGGCAGTCAGTAGGTTTACGACAAAGGGTAAAGGTGATTTGATGGGATTTGTTGGAAGGATTTAGATTAAAGTTGAAATTCTATCAAAGAAACCCTCAACTTAACTCTTTAGAGTTTTTTTCTAATTTCTCAAAGTGAGTTTTCTTCTCAGAAGTATAACGAGTTGAGGAAAAATTCTCATGAGGCACTTTTGATAGCATATCATCAGTGGACACTATTTATAAGAAATTATTTAGCTATTTTATTTTAAAGCACAATAGAAAAAATAAGAAATTTATAGATGGCAAATCCCATGAATTCGAGGAAAGTGGGACCAGTTAAATTCTGTGGTCGAGCTGTTTCAAATTTTATTTTCAGTTATATACAATATTACCAGTCTAATTCCTTAATAAATATATCCATGCTCTTCCACGTATTGAGTTATATCAAAATTAGACAAAGAAACACACAGATGACCGTTATAGTAATATATTAAATATCAAAACTATCATACTTTACTAAAAAGTAAACTGAATACGTGGATGATGATATGAGGTAACGGTAATCAAATATTTATTACTTTATAAAAGAGATTCATTTAAAACAATATATATTTAAACAAACAAGGCTTCCTGCTAATCTTACTTGACAACCAAAGGTGTCATGTAATATGATTTTAGTTTATTATCATTATTATTATTGTAATAATTTACATAATTGTATATGTATTAATGGACTAAGAAAATAACATGATGCACAATCATTACACAACAAAGAAGCAGATTAAGTTTTATATACTTAACTAGTTAATGAAAACAAAGAGATTAAATATCTATTTAATACTGTAATCATTTTTCTAATCCAGAGAATACCAGAGGATTCCACAATATAAACATTGATAACTTAACAATGAATACGCCACGACTTACTTTTTTTACTTATGTATCCAATAAAGAATTTCTTTTAACTAAGTTTTTATTATATTTTCCTTTAAATCTATGTATTAGTTTTGTTTTGCTGTAAACCGATCTACTGATGGGACTAGTATTTCTCTGGTTTGATCTCACATTGCTGTCTAATAGTGAATTTGTTTAGCAGGTCACTGGGGAAATCTGAGAGGGGGAATTCGGGAGAGTGAATTTGTCGATCAAATGAAATAAAAATTGTGAAATGGAAGAGACAAAAAAGGGAAAGAAAAAAGGAATAAATTGAAATATTTGTATTTAGGGTCTAGACTGGAATTGATTGTAAAAGAAAGCTCTCAATGTTTTCTTTCTATTTTATTATATCATGTAAAAATGTGTAATTTACATATTCTCGATCACGGATTGATTAGTATGCTGTGTAATGTAGCAACCTGATGTATTTGGGCAGCATGAATGGATAAAGCATTTCTCTCTCGTATTTTGTTTATTTCCAATAATTAATCAATGTAATTGATCATATAAGAATTCAACCCGTCTCAAAGTTGATGCTTTGCCTTGCAAAATAGATAATAAACAAAAAAATCCGCCCATCCGCACCATTCTTTGATATTGATATTTTTCTCAGATACGCCATCAAAGTCACAGATCTTACCAGGATGATCCTCAAAATACATCATCAGTATCTATTTCGTTTTTGAATAACGCCCAATTAAAGGTTTCGTAAGGCTTATCTTGACTATTCATTAGACTAAACGTTAGAATCCATGACAATCTATGAGAAAAATAACTTTTGATTTGGCTGAGTTTTCAGTGTTCTATGTATATTTCAATGCTCTTACAAAACCCATTAAGGAGGAATAAGTGGGAAGCATTTTGGGTTTTATTCATTATTTTGCAGAAACTCAAGTGATAGGATTATGAGTATAGAGTAGAAATCTTCATTTCATCATTCCAATTTAATGGTAATATTCATTAATAAATTTAGAACAGTTTACTTTGGAAACTCATCCAGGATTAATTACTTTAAAACTAACCACAACATCTATTGAACTGAAAGCTACATGGATGTTTCCATAGTCTTCCCGCCTTTGCTGCCAATTCCCTATAGAACTCTATATAAAAGGGTCACATATGGCATGAACTTCGAGTTATATGGCTTGTCATTTATAAGAGCGGTATTGCAATATATAAATACAGCTTCGAATGACAGATGTGTTCCGATATGTAAATTGGGAATCGATTCTAGACAAATACCGGAGCGGGGACGTCGGTGTAGACCATTCAATCCATCAAAGTTGTCCATCCATCACTGCCATATTGTTGGTATCCTGTCAGCAGTCGACCTGTCATGTATCCCCTGATCTAATTTATTGCCACCTCGTGAGAACGTGAAAACTTCAATTGACAGTTTTCTATAGGTCTTACATAAATTTACACTCACTTATTTCGTGAGTGTTCTGTTCCTAAGGGTGTTAAGATCTAAACACCTACATTAGATTCCGAAAACTCATAGAGATTTGTTAATGATTTTAGTAAGCAACCTTAGACGTGTTACCGAAAAAAAATAATTTAAGACTGGACCTCAGCAACTATCGGTTTTATTTTTTTTATTTAATACCAAATCGGCCTGGTAGGCCTTTACATGGTTTTTTTAGCAATTTATTATGGGGAGGGGGTATAGTCTCATACAGAAGACACCCCTAACACTGTACACAATATTATAAATTAAAAAAATTAACGAAAAATAAATAGATAAAAAAATATCTTAATAAGAGAGAAAAATGTTAATAACAAAAAAAACAAAAAACATTCGTAGACCTAACATAAATAATTGCCCTCTAATGGGCGATTTCCCAAGTTATAAGTCACTGCTTCTTAAAAAGTTAACTGGTAGTGCAACTTTATGAATCGTTTTTGATGTAATCCTCTATGACTCCAGTTGTAATGCACGAAATTTTCGTTTTGTTTATAGGTGATTCTCAAACACCGGACACTTTCCAGGTGCCAATTTTTATTTAGAAATTATTTCCCAAAATTAAAAAAAAAAAAAATTAATTTTGAATGTTCGGCTGTTAGCTAAAACTACTATTAAGCCTAACTTGAACACAAAATCTAAAGAAATTTTAATTTTAATTAATCCATAAGGTCATTAAGAACCACAATATGCAATCGTAAAACAAATCTAGAAAATCGCTTTATATTGAATTTCTGTTCTCTTATTTAAGATCTCATTTTACTAGGATAAATATGATTAATCATAATAAAAATCAAACATTATTTTTTAACATAAAGACCATAATGTACGGATGCCAGTATAGTATAAGAAGCATAAATGGTAGCCAATGTATGTTTAGCACTATGGGGCTGCAAGATCATTTCGTAATCCTGGACATTATTAAAAGTTTCCTTTATCCACGACAAATAATTTTTTTTTAACATACTTTGAAATATCTTACCGCCTGTTATTAACCTTCAATTTACAATTTGTTCAACTAAGAACTAAAAGTACTGTAAAATCGTTTTCCCCCTGAAGATTGAATGAAAATAAGACATACTTGGATGCAAAAATATTATTATGAAGCAGTCATTGCAATAAGAATTGAAGTACTAACGACAATTGTACATTATAAGTAATTAAATATCATTAAACATTACAATGTCATTACAGGAAATGTTTTCCGAGACCGTATTATTACCAACATAAATCTATACATGAGTAACATAGTTGGGACTTATTTATAATAGAAGGTTGACATGGGCCCTATACGTCAAAACAATACGTAAAACGCTAAATTTCAAACTGACACTACTATATTCCATACTAAACCGACATTCTAAATTACTCCTCAGACAGAATCTTAACGTAAAAAAATATTTATCAAAACATAGGGAATGGACTTGCCAGTGTACCTGCTAAAATAGCACAGATTCAAAAAATACAAACCACTCCAAAATGGAACGAACTCACAACTGGACGTTTCAAACGAGACCCTTCAAACACCCACTTACGCATTCTGACTGTTACAAATCCCATCCGTATGACTTACAAATGTCAAATTGCATGAACTTTTCAATAAATTTGTATGATAGATAGTGATAAATGATATTGCTGACGTAACTAAAGAGGAGTTGGATGTGAGACCTGCATATAGTCCACACATATGGCTTACTTGACCACTGGGTGCTGCCTTCCTCATGTCTACCCATGCCATGTCTATAAAAATCATCACATTTGCCGATTTTTATTATTTTATAGGTGCAAATAAAATTATTTATATTAAAAAAAATATATAATTGTTATTCCATGGGATTCTTTATGTTTTAGTAAAGTTGATTTGAATCAGTTTTATACTTTTCAGACTTTCTCATTAGAGATTAAGAATCATTCTCCACAGAGATGAATGGAATATGATAAAGTAGTGCTTATTATTTGTGTAAACATTTCAGGCGAATTCCATACTAAGCTTTGAATCCTTGGTGACTCACTGAAGTTTGTCTTTTTTTTCATATAAGATAATCTGAACGACTCAGAGAATAGAAACCTGCAATCAAATAATTAAGCTCCAATTCTGCGTCCCGTTCTTTAATTTCTAATATCTTCCAAACGATTCGACCTTCTCAAGGACCTAGCTAATGCTTATTTCTCTTATTTTTATTTTTTACAATCAAGGCACATTTATGTTTCCAGAAATGGAGACCATTAAATCGTATTATTAGTTAATTATACACGTGCTAATCTCGCTCTATAATCTAGCGATGAAATTACCCCGCCTTCGGGCAGGTCGGATAAGACCCCACGAGTATTAGTTCTTGATAAAAGCATTGATTTATGATTTTTTTTTTCACTTAACAGTTATTATTTTAGTGGTATTATCCAACTGCAAGGATCACTTTATATGGAGCCTATTAATTGAATCTGATCGGACTCCACATAAATATTCGGTTAGGCCGATCCGCGTCCTCCGCACTTCCCGGTGTTTTGATAAACCCGCGCACCGAAAACTTTTGAGTCTGTTAGTTAATTATATACCACTTCAACATGGCGGAAAAACATAAATTATCCAACCTAATTTGATAGAGTAACGAGTAGGCAGTCCTTACCGAATTCATAACGACTCTAAAATATATGTTCTCTATAAAAACACAACAGAACTCCATTTTGGGACAATTAATAATAATAAATTTTAAACAATATTAATAATCCTTTTTTATCACAATTAAGATATATCATTGTAAACATAAAATTAAACAACTTATGCACAACTCTGTAAAAATGTTTAATGCAGTATCTAATTTGTCATTCTTCAATAATAAATATTAGGAACTAATAAATAGTAAATATTTTTTTTTTATATCTGTGGGCTGTAATAATTATCCAAAATTTGGAAAAAATAGTTCCGAAAAATTGAAATTAAAATCTGCTGAAACAAGGACGAGCAGTCGTAGTATTATTTAAAAAAAAAACTGTAGTAATAGACCTTAGTTTTTTGTATAAAAAAATTAAATTTTTGAAAAAACATAAATAGTTTAGGAGCCAATAACACATTTATTCAACGGACTTACGTATTGTGAACAATTTAAACAATTGTAATTATTAAGTACTACCAGAATCGACTAGTCTTGCTGTCCAAAAAAGGTAAATTCCTAATGAAATTCGCAATTGAATGGGTCAAGCTTTGAGATTTTTATAATTGTACTCATAAAGTATCAAATCATTTATTGATATAATGATTATTGGTTAAATTCAATTAATTATTATTAAAATTGTATAAACAAATTTATAAAATTATGTAATACCATACTATCAACTATTCCAAATTGCTAGTAAAAATGATTACGCGTTTCATAAATGAAGTAAATAAACGCTCTTTCAAACTATTGTGTTTTAGTTTGTTTCGAATATGGTTAAATTTGTTAGACCCGTTTTGCTCTAGTTTTGGAAACGTACCTGCCTAGATCGTCTTACGCGTTTGAATTTTACACATCTTACTGAATATTTCAGAAAACAATGTTTGACTTATCATAGCGCGTCAGTTTGGAAACTCACTTTTTCAAACAATGGCTTCAATTCCCGCAATGGCTTATTGGCTTAGTAGGGGTAATATAATTTTTTTATAAATTCTAGTTATTTTTATGTTTGAAAATTACATTTGGAACGAACCTGATTTGTACAAGTCTTGCTGATCGTTTTGCTCGATAAAGGCAATCGATTAAGGAAATCGGTAGTTATAATCTATTACAATGTTTCATCTAAAAATATGCATTGGTTGCTGTTAATTGAAGCCATAAATATGTTATCAATATGTTTTTGTATACGGAGCAATAAACAGAAAAAACAAATCCGTTGAGAAATCGTGATACTGCTTATACCCTTTCATAGGCAGTATCACGATATCGTCCATTTAGCCCACTTTTCCGGAAATAACCAAAAGAATATTAAAAAAATATATAAATATTGGAGCAATAGTTTCTTTTTTTTTCTGGATCGAATATAATTTTTTCGTTAATTTATTAACCAATGTGAATTTAGCTAAGAGGACTTTTATCTATACAACATGTTTATTTTAACTTGATTAGATAATCTTTTGGCTCTATTAATCATCAACTTCTATACTAAAAACTGTTTATTTGGTATCAGCAGCAAGATTTTACGATTACTCAAAGCCTTATATGACACTGCAACTTTGCAGTTTGTTGCAAATAATGCAAACAAAACAACCAAAGATCTGAGATGGAGTGGCATAGGAAATCGGAATCAGTTCAGGACTATTACAAGACGAAACTTTGAGCCCGATTCTTTTTACTATTTTTTGTATACATAATATCTTGTTTTGTAGCCATCGGTGCATTTAGGTGCAACAATCGACAGTGCGAGTAAAGTTCAAATGCTACTAATGGCAGACAATTGAGTTATGTTAAGTAATTCGTGTCACGGAACCGAAAAAAAAGCTGCAAATATTGGAAGGGTATTGCGCCCAAAACACACTTACTTTAAATTCCCGAAAAATTAAAAGTCCTTGCCACAAATGAAGAGACTGGAGCTAGGTGCTTTGATAAAATAAACCTTATAAATATACTATAATTATCTGAAGATGTTACGTTTACATAAGTAAACCTTTAAAAGATGACTGACATTATTTAAAGATCAAATGTGGTAAGGGCGAAGATAGAAAAGATTTAAATAACGGAATAGATGCATGGAAAACTTAAATATCTCTCTCTTACTCAATGGTCCACTCAACTCTTCAGTATGCAGCAGAACTTTGGGGCTTTATGATATTTGAAATTAATTGAGTTAGCACAGGTGGAATTCCTCAAACGTTCAAATCTATAGCCTACATTAACTCCAAATTATATAGATGGATTAGAAACGAGTTGGTCACCGGCGGCGAAGACAGTTTTCTAGAATTATAAATTTCATATTTTAATAATCTATATAAATATATGATACATATTTATAGTTTTTCTCTCACGGAACCAGAATACTATTTATAATTTAATGTCTCTATACTAAATTTCGGGAGAATAACCAATACTCGGTGGTACCCTAACGAAATTTGACGTTTATATCCAGATTTTTCGCATACTTACAGTTAAAGAATTCTGTTGATCTAGTATAAACGGTTTAACAAGGAAAGAAATGAACTTACAAAGAAAAACTAACTCACTTATACAGGCTTCTCTACTACTTTCATGCAGGAAAACATTTAAATAAGGTGGAAAAGAAGCTGAATGAGAGATCTCTCATTCATCAACTCAAAAGTAGATGCGGTTGGAAATTTCACCTCCTCATGCCTCTCACGCTTGATGTTACGATACAGTTTCACCATGATGTTTGAAATGAAATTACTTGTTTTCCACGAGGTCGTACTTGATTCATACCACACCATCTAGCCCTTTGCAATCAATAATAGATCATTTTTCCATCTATACTTAAGCTGATCACGAACCACAAAAAAATCTGACTTGGAATTGTGTATTATTTTGGCGTCTGGGTGCACGAATTTCACTTTTGATAGATAACCTCTCATTATCACATCATCAGCCCTACGAAATCTGAAGTATATTTACCAAGAACCTTGGTTGTTTTTGTCTGTTATGAAAAAAACAAACAACTGGAGGGGCAACAGCGGATTCCTAAGCGAGGATTCCTATAAGTCTCTTCTAAAATTCAATTTTGGATATTTCTGATTAAATGTAACATATGTTGCTCATTAAATGTACCAGGCTTTGGTTGTGTCTTCAACAAGGATCAATTATCAGAATCAGTTTTATGCAATGAAGAACATAACAACGTATATATATAAATGTGTCTATTTAACTTTATTTATATGTTTTTTTGTTACATGTACGTCCACATTTGTTTATCACATTTAATATCCGTTTCAGTTGTTCCTACAAATTATAATCAGGGTTTAAATGGAACATGCAGTAGTGCACAACGATTTTTGGGTTCCAAACTTTTTTGCTCATTTCTTTTTTAACTCCAACAAATTTTTCATTTAAATAAAAAAAAATCTGATATAATCAAGTTAGATGTACGAATCTATTTAAACAAATGGACAGTTTTCTGTAAGCCACGTTTTTAACTTCTTGGCTATTTAAGAAAATTTACATCATTATTATATTATAGTCTTAATGTAAATGAAGAACTGAGTTAAAATATGTTTGCATGGTGTTATGTTATTTGAAAAAAAGTTACAACTATTACTTAAGCAGTTTTGAATATTTTATGTAATATCTTTGGTAGAAATTTTCTTGTTCTAAGCCCTTTTTCGACAATTATATAGTAAATACATTGTAATTTTTAGTTTTATCATTCTTTATAAACATTAAAAAGTTTTCTCATTAAACACCCTTAACTAATCAACTCCATTTCTGGAATATAAAATATATTTTATAATTTTGACTTGTGTAGTGAGAAATTTCTTTTTGGTACTGAGATTTTCCAGAAAAAATTCATTATTTTCTTTTGGAGAGCGGTAATATTTCAAAATAAACTATTTAAGTATACCATGAGTTAATTGTACTTAAAATTTTAAGGTTTAACCTTTCATGGCCAACGTTTGAAAAAAAAAATGAATAAAAAAAAAAAACGAAAAAAAGTTAAGGAATGCGGTCTTGGAGCAGGATAGTAAAAAGATGAGTTACTACAGGGTTATGATTCACAATATTAAATTCCGAGTTCTCAGTATATATTTCTATTTATTCAGAATATTAAATTCCTCCAGTAACATGAATTCTAACCAGAAAATATTCTGTCAAAAATAATTGGTAATTATATGATTATTACATACTCCGCAATTATTTTATTCTTAGGAAATGTCATCCTCAAAGTTTTACCTGTACTCCGCATTTTTTATAAAATCTAAAATATGCATTTATTTAAGGTCTATCACTAAAGACGGTTAACCGTGTGGCTTACATATAAAAGAATCATTTCCATCCATTTCAATGAATTTTCCGATAGATGGTTTTATACTGACAACCCTCATGATGTAAAATAAATCAAGTGTTATTTATTTCGAAACCTTTCTATTGGATATATTCGTATTTTGCAACAAGAATTGGTTTTAGATGGTACTGACCTAGAATCAATTCTTAATGATTTTATTGCCGACAAACCATTTTTTTAACCCAATAAAAAAAAAGTTATTTCACGTCAATTTTTTTTTTAAAAATGCATCCTATATAATTGTCAACAATTTCAACCATAGTTAGGAAGCGGAATAAAAACTGTCGGCTGTTTTAAAAAGCAATAAAAAATTAACTTTTCATTCGGTGCTTCATATCATTAAAACTATCACAACACTAAAAATCGTAAAAGAATGTTATTTAAGGTAGAGTAAATTGTGTGCTCTAATAGAGCTATTTCCCGAAATAAATAAAAAAAATTTTCCAATCCTGAAAAATCAATATTTAGTGAATAGTAGGAGCAGAAGAAGTTTCCATGATTTCCACCGAAATAAACTAACAAAATGTTGATTACTTATACGAAATTTTTTTTTTAATGAACTACTTGATGTACAGGACCCTGTCAGCACCTAAATTAAAACTAATTGAGTGTTAATGTAGTTAATAAAGCTTATCTTTGTAGGTACAAATATTGGTTTTACGTTATCTGGGAAATTTATTTTGCTTTTTAAAAATTGTATTTCGAAAACTATTTTTGAAGTATTTTTTAGTAGAGCTCATATTTTAGAAAACTTACTCTACTTCAAATACAGTGCTATGAAGTTATTTTATTGTTGTTTAATAATAAGAAGCTTTTTGTTTTTTTTTGTATTGAAATTAACTTCAGTGGGCGTGAACTTTAAATACTTCAATAATTCTTTTTTAATAACATTTACTGAAACCCTTGTTTAGCCTCGGTAAGAAATTAAACTTTTTCAAACTGAAATTAGCGCGAAATTTTTCGTTTGCTTGACAGAACTCAAATTAATTTTTTTTTAACTTCCGGAACAGGCGCCATTTTTTATTCCTCCTTACTATAGCTGGCTGAGTTATAAATTTTGACTTTTAAGTGTATATAGTTTTCTTCAAAGTAATTGAGATGCAATTACTTGTTTTTTTTCTTGTTGGGCTCTTTAAAAATTTGGATTAATCAATGTATGCCACTATTTGAATTCATTCCGAGCTTTATTTTAAAGTTTCGGTATCTGATCCAACGAAAAGTTTGCATTGCTAATTTATTTCTTTATAATTTCATAACGTTTTTTATGTTTCGAAAGATAAGCCTGACTTTCTACTTATTTTATTAAGTATAACGATAAATAAAGATTTTTTTTTAACCCTCGCGAAGTAACCAAAATTTTGCTTTGATTGGCAACAAGGAGGAATCCATTGAAAATAAAAGTGAGGTTAGTAACGGTGCGGTGGTCGGTAGCCGCCTGGGGGTAGGTTAGGGAGTATCAAGACCGCACGCGTCTGGACAACTCTCACACATATCAGCCGAACCACAGTAATTACTGGACTGCCGAGCCGGATCTGCTAAAAGAAAGGCCTATAATTCACAGTTCTGCTACCACGGCCTTCCTGGGCGTTGCCTCTCAAGGTCGTCCAATCTTTGATCCCCATCTCTTTCTCTTCCATCGTATCTTCTATACATTTGTGGTCATTTGCGGTTTATTATACTCGTAAGTAAGGCTGGATCAATTGTTGTTTCATCAAAGAAGGAATTACTGTGGATGATGAGCTTTCGAATTATTATTTTAAACTTCTAGGATGTACCCTCGACCACACGCTTGAACGGGAGGACAAGGGACCGGTTTCATGGCCTCTATTGCAACATGGGAACCTATGGTAAAATTTGTTTAAATTTTATAGTATTGAATTGGATCTGATTGGAGTGATTGAAAAACTCGAAAAGTTTATCAACTGTCCGCTTGTTCTTCATTTATCAACAACTGGTCGAGATTTGATTATTTTTCAAATCACTATATGTCACTGATGTCTGTTTGAAGTAATGATAAATTTATCAAGTACATCTATATAAAATGTATCTTCTTATTCAATGTGCACGTTTGCATTAACAATTCAAAAAAATAAAATTAATTAGCACAACAACATATGGGGAGTTGTCAACCCGAGGTTCTTTCTTCCATCTCTTGAACAGTGGTTCCCAACCGGTGGTCCGCGGGCCATAGATGGGCCAGGAGCTCCTTCGGATCCGTTGGAGTTTGTATTATGTATGCCAGTACATATTTTTGTGAGGATTTATTGTTGGAACTGTTTCATTCATTATCTTTCTTACAGCTTGGGTGCTACCTGAAAGGTTTTTAGCAGCTTGCACATTAAACGTGAAACAGAATGCACTTTTAAGCTGCCTATTTTTCAAATGAGTGATCAATTAGGTGATCTAGGATATTGAGTAGTGGTCAGCACTTAAGCTAAATCGCCCGATTTTACACCGTACCCATTGAAATGGTCAGATACTAACTTTATTGAAACTTGATGTGCCTCAGAAATCTCTCATACAGAGTTGATTTATAATAAAAAATAAAATCTTGTAAAATAAAGTTAATTATCTACTGCATTTGAATTGGAACTTGAACCCGATAGTTGGGTTCTAATTCTAACCTTGCATCCTCTTCCATTCCTGACAATCCTCCGAGGCAGCTGAAAAGAAGATGTCCAGGAGACCTGCTAATATACAACGTCATTAGAGTGCTGGCAATGGGTAGTTTCTCTACACGCCTGTAACACTCCAAATTAACCACGATCAGATTTACTAAATGTATTATAATATACATTGCTTTACTCAATAAGGTATTTCTCACCTCAGTTCAGCTTTATTAATTTAATTACCTTGTAGAATTCAAATGCTATTCACTTTTCTGGACTCAATGGAATACAAGGAATCCATTATCCGATATACTCAAGGATATTGTGGTTATATAAAGCATAAATTCTTTTTAGTTTTACATCTCCTAATTCTGTACCTTAAACTATTTTTTCTATATGCAACCCAAAACCTAAAATTAAGGTCGGGATACTTGTCTTCTGAAAATGATGTGTAGCTTTTGTCTGTTTGCTTTTATTATATATAATAATATTTATTTATTGATAAGTAATACTATCTGCCACAACTTTATGTAATAAGTAATAGTGTTAAATGATCACATTCATACCAAATGTATTATAAATGTGGCAATTATAAAAACAATAATAATAATAAATAAATAAATATATAATAAAAAAAAAAGATAAAATCTCTATAAGCATAAAATCGAAAGATAAATAGAATAAACATAATGAAACTATGTACATGAAGTAATAAGGCGAAAATAAACTAAGTAAAATTTTAAGCTTATAAAACAATAAAATAAAAACATATCACATTTACACTGTTATGCACAATATTTACACTCTACACCAGAAAAACTCTATCCCAAGCACAAGGGGTAGAGCAGGGCTTTTTGAGATACCAGCGCAGTCCTTTTACTGTGTCACTGGAAATAACCCAGTGGAGGCTGACCAAGTATGCCAAAGAAATATTTTATTTTATTTATTTTTTTAGAGTTTTCGGTTCCTGGTTGGCAAATAATTATTTTCTGTTACAATTATTTTAAGTCAACCCTGTGGGTTATGGAGTCCTCCTGAGGTCCCCCCAGCCTCTTAAACTGGTAACTATTAATTCGATAAAAATCTGGCGATCGAGTGTGATTCTGTCCAAATCCTTGCACAACTGTTGGTCTGGTGACAGTATGTCCTTATAAAGTTCTGAACCCTTGACCCTTCATGAATCGTCACATTATTGTTATTATTAATTGAGATAAATGTAAATAAAATGCACAGCTTAGATATATTGTGTATTATTAATTTGTATAAATGATTTTTTGTTAAGTATCATTATTAGTAAAAGCAAATCATTTGCTGTAGAAGCCAACTCTATTTGTTTGGAAGTTCCCTCCAAAAAAAAAAATAAATAAATAAATTGATATATTTCAATGTCATATAATTAAACCTACGTATTGATGCTTATTGAAGTTACGATTTATATTTCTAAATAGTTTAATCTATTGGTAAAAAATAATAAAATAAATACTTGAGATAATATTTGTCATTGTCACAATTTTTTTATTCAAGAATAACCACGACCAATCTTAAATTTCTTTTTCAAACACGGAGCTTAAAAGATAAAGTTATTTTCACACAATGAATGTTCATTCATAAGTTGCCATCTATTTTAAAGCAAGAGACTGGATAAACCCGTTTATAGGAAGGATGCTAGTGCAAAAGGTGGCAATCCTAGGATGTGTGGTACTGCTTGGAATTCCCTCCCCGTTGGATCCCACCTACAGAATGATTATTAGATTCCGACTAAATTAGCCTCTCAACAGGTCATCATCTTCTTTGTTTTCTTCATTCTCAACAGGCACATTACTAAGAGCTATTTTTTAATTTTTTATCTGTCTTGTCTTAGTTACGTGTTAATAATATAGTTTTTCTGATTTCATAAAATAATTTTTGGATAACAATGTTATATTAAATTTTTTGTCCTATCTTCAAAAAAAAAAATTATAATAAAATGCAAAATTTGTAATATTAATGAAAAATGAGTTTATCAACACAACCCCCAAATAATCCACTTTTTCTCTCAACTTTTTATTTTAAAAAATTTCCAACGTTTCGGCCCTTAGGCCATTTTCATAATGCATTGAATTGTCTTTTTTACAGGCTATTAATTTTTTATTAGTTGTTTTTTAAAAGGTCCTCGTGATTTCTATTTTGATGTTTTTATTAAAATTAAATGAACGAATTTTCACAAATTCTTCAATTCACAAGTTTTCGGGAAAATTCGAAGTTTCAAAAAAACATTTCTTGTCGATTCAAGGATATTTTCAAGTTGATTCTGTTTCCGAGAAATGAACAGGACTGAGAATCGAACTCAATGAATTCAATTTCTGACATAAGAAAAACCAAATGGGAAACATTCTTAGTTTTTTTCCCTTGTGATAAGTATGAAATAGTCGATTTTTTAGATTACTGATTTAATACATGGATTGTTTGAGAATTATTTATATTACTATTAACACAAACTTCAATGACCCCTTTTACTCTCAACTTTTTATTTAAAAAAATTTTTAACGCCTCAGCCCTTCGGCCATTTTCAAGAATACAACCTGTAAAAATTGTTTTCACAATATTACTATGTTACCTCCTTATATAATACCCGTGTGCCTGAACATAAATTCGTTCATTTAATTTTAATAAAAACATCAAAACAGAAATCACGAGGATCTGTTTGAAAACAAAACATCAGATAAAGAAGATTTAAACTATAAATCTCTACTTTAAAATCTTATTTTATTTTATTTCTCATTAGTATTTTAGAAAATTTAGATTGATCATTTCTCAGGCATTGGATAAAAATAAATAAACTGTTACTGTATGATAAGTTAAGCGATAGTTGACGAAGGAAGTTGGGTCTTTATGTGTTCGTAAACAGTTGGTGTGTAAGATTATGTCACTTATATAAGAAGGAGCTTTAGACATTGTCCTGAAAGTTTTAGTTTGAAAAAAATTGTTAGTACGCGCCTTTTTAGCTGTCCCAAATATCTCTGATGTGTAGTTCCAAATAGGCCTCAATAAGTATGTTTGTATGTTCAATTTCTGTCAGTTCTATTTTTGAATTGAAAAGTATTAGTTTTAATATGAACATCATGCCATTCTTCGGCCATATGTCAGGCCAACGTATTGTACTGTATCTGCGGAATCTGTGTATTGTGAAGGAAAACTAGAGGACACGTTTAAAGGTCGACGAAGATCGAAGGTGATATTGTGTGATTTTTTTGAGTTTTCAAAGTTTAAAGTAATTAATGTAATTTTTATTTATTTTGTTTTTAATATTTTATAATTTCAACTTTAGCATCACCGACTGTCTGTAGCTGTCAGTTAATAATAAACTTTAAACTTAATGATGTCGTCAGAATTATTATATGCTGTAATCATATACATGTGTGTGTATACTGAATGATCTGTACCCTCTAAACTATATCTACAAGATTTCAACAACGGTCAATTATATTTTTATAGTTAAATATATTTATTATTTATATATATCTTAAAACAATTTGTTTGTAGAGAATTTTCCTAGATGCCCGATTGTAAAAGGCCTTTTTTATAAACTTAACATAAAGAAGTAAATTAATTTCTATGGTATCAGTACAATAAAGCAATATCCAAGATCAATTTTGTGTTCAAATTTTTAATTTATGAGCTCTTCCTACGCGAGTTTATTTGGTCTTTAATTAAAATAACCCACTCGTAACCTGTAGGGTGTGAATGAGTACCAGCATCATACATAGTAATCAAAATATTTGCCAGTCGTGACATTTATACTAATTTATTTCACATGTTTATTAATGCGAGCCCAGCGTATTGGCTGGACCCGACCGATCTTGATCGCCTTGATGGAGGATATTTTAGGACGAATTGTGCAACGCGGAAGCTTTGTACTTCGGTGCAGCTGTAAGAGAGTTGTTATCGCACCGTTAGAACAAGGGGATTGTAGTGCATGATGTCCCCGCCCTGAGAGGGGTGCGGCTCCATTGATCTGGCCGCTGTAGAGGTTGAAGGCACCGAAGACCAGACAATGACCACGGGCTGAGCTGGACAGAGCCGCGGCAGGAGATGCTGCAAGGTGATCCACTGCGGCAAGGTCCTCTTGCAAGGTCCTGACATTTACGTAACCACTCCACCACGCTACGGACCGTTAGCTGAGGAAGCCACTCCGGGTGGGGTCTCAAAGCTCTGCTCTTCTTCCTCCCGTTGGCTCATCTAGATTTGCACTTAATATTACTATTGGTAAATGGAAAATAGTAATAAGTTCAGGAGAGGTAAAAGAATGTTAAAATATCGAGAAGAAAAACAATGGAACAGTTAGCCATTTGCTAAACATTATTCTAATACATGATACTCAGTACACAAATACTAATACTCAATAGTTGAAGAGCTAACGCACTAATTTAAGAGACTACCAGTCCAATTCAAGCACTATTTCATGATAAATAAGCTTCACCGTTTAATGAAAAGCTTCCGTAGGTGCCTGTCCGTAATGTTGCCATATTTCACTTATTTATTTAAGTCTTAAACTAAAAACAATACCACACGATCTTCCTTCCTTAAACCGTAAAAACTTTCACTAACCTCTCTATTCAGTCAACAAACAGGATTTTGCTGAGTGTAATTAGTGGGATGAGACGTAACATGACATGTACTCATAATGATACATGGTAAATGTTAGTAAACGATGTGCGTTCCGTTCCAACATGTGAAAGATGATGAAGATGTTGAAAGACAAGATGTGAAATTTTGACCAAAGACTATCCCGTTCCATCGACGAGAAAGTCATCGTGAGTTGAAACAGAACAAAAATTGTTGATAAAAAGGTTACATTGTGATTTGGAACGGAATGAAAGCCTTTGACCAACATCAAACATGTTATACCGTCAAGGTGGAACCGAACGAAAAATGGAACCGGTTCCAGTGATGGAACGAAACAAGTCGCTTGGTCTCAAATGTTTGTTGGAACTCCTTATCCGTAGATTTAGAGTGTGCTTGTTATATAACATGGAATATTGGCAGTGTTCGAAACTTTCAAGTCTG
Organism: Halyomorpha halys; assembly: GCF_000696795.3. Taxonomy (NCBI): domain Eukaryota; kingdom Metazoa; phylum Arthropoda; class Insecta; order Hemiptera; family Pentatomidae; genus Halyomorpha; species Halyomorpha halys. The sequence continues at coordinate 254,895 of NW_027109643.1, forward strand.
TATTTTAAATCTGTTTCTCAGTGCATTGATAAATTTATGTCGAATAAAAAAATGCTGTAAATAATTAATTATGATACTAAATCGTCACTCGAGCTCTTAGATGTAATTTTAATACTATTAGTTTCTGAAATGAACTATTATTTTTTAATGGAATTTTTTTTTTCGGAGTTAGGCTTGTCAAAGGTTAAGAGTCGAATATCTCGTTTATTCTTCATATAAGACAGTATTTCTTAATAATACAACATGAAAATGTCCTGAATCATGAGGTCAGAATATGCACATATGCCCATATAAAACTATTGTTTCGATATTTTTAAAAAACTGTACTTAAATTTCAAAGAAAAGTTTTAATGAAATTACCTATCATTTTACTATCCATTCTAGTAAAAAAAAGATGATTGTTTCTACGAAAAGAAATAAATGTAAATTGCTCAGTCGCTGAAAGATTGGAGACAATCTCGACCGGCGAAAGCGAGATTATCCCTGGATTATAATTGCAAATGTCTGTCGTTTTTGGAGGTGAACTATAATAGCACTGTCAAACTAAAATTATAGTTCACTAAAGTTTGAGATCGGACCAAATAGAGGATGCCTAACAGCAGTTCCTCATTCCTAGCCTTGAGGATAGATCACTTCGAGGTCTAACAGTTTTTGAATATTAAATGTGTATCTCCACAGAATGTATTAAGGCATTACACAATGATTTTTTAAATATTGTTATTTTTCAGTTACATTGATGATGTCTTAAAGAATATTGAAGGAGTTATTATGGACTTCACTTCACCTTTTAAATTTTCACCACCATCAGTTAAATGCTGATGTTTCCTAATAATCCGAATAAAATATCTTCTGTAAAGGTGTTGGGACTCTTCTGCTCTAAAACCGTTATGGGCCACGAGTTGCGATCTCGCTGTCGAGACGTGAACCACAGCAAGCATCCCACAAACATCGTATTTTGAAATATGTATAGTTCCTTGTAAATACTTGAATTATTTAAGTATAATAACAACTTCGCATGTTGTAGTATTGTTACATGTTTTATTTGAATAAATAAGCATTACAATATCTTGTGATCCACTGAAAGCTAACTAACCTCTTATAGGTAGCATCTCTCGATAGCGTGAATATAGGGAGCGCGGTAGCCACGGGGTAAAGCGTGTGGCTACTAACTCCAAGAAACTGAGTTCGAATCCGGCAGGGCAGGAAATTGTTTTCTGTTACACTTTAGCCGTGAGTCAACTACTGTGGGTTCTGGAGCCCTCCTGTGGTCCACCCAGGCTCTTAAATTTGGTACCCTTAATTGGGTATAAATCTGGCGGTCGATCGTGATTCTGACCAAATCACCTCCTTGCAAAACTGTGGGTCTAGTAACAGTACTTCATTACAAAGTACTGAACCCCTGAACCTTCATGAATTGTAGCGGTAAAGATTTTTTTTTTTAAGTTTGAATATCCCCACCAGGGATTTCTCATCCTTAGGAGACAGTGAGTAATAATGCAAGTATTGAATCAGTATATTTTATTAGTTATGTTTGGAAGTGTATATGGTACTTTTATTTCACTTCTAATGTCCATTGACACTTAAATTAAAGTTAGTTTAATTTATTATTAAGTAGTTCCTGACGTTTATCTTTGTAGGAGTAGTAGTTTTTATGATATTTTTGACAAAATTAATTCCCAAAATATTAATTTCTAGTTGTTCGGATAGAATGTTTGATTTTGAAAAAATATATTTCTGGAACCATTTGAACAATATGATGTACATATGTCAACTATCACTCAAAATAAGGGTAATAAGATACATCTTTCTAGGGATAGTAGTTTTTATGATATTCGTATATAAATATAAATTTTGCACATGCAAATTTGTTCGAACAACTATAAATCACTTTATTTTAGCATATATCATGAAAAATAAAAGTTGTAAAATACTTTACAGTCCATTAAACTAGCTTTGAGAATTTGAGAATAGACATCAAATGGTTTTTGAGTTGTAGATTTCTCAAACAAAATTCACTTACTACTGATCTTTCAACACATATTTTTAATGAAATTTTGCTTTAATAAGCTATGTCTCGAATATTATTGAACGTAAATAGCTCATATTCTAGAAAATTTACTCTACTTTAAATGAGTTCTTTTGGGTTTTCTATTGTGCGTAGTTTCAATGATATAGAGCTCCGAATGAAAAATTAATTTTTTTTAACGTTTTGAAACAGCAGCCATTTATTATTCCCCATAGGTAGCTATGCTTGACAGATTCATCAATTTCGACTAGTAATTATACGTAGTTTTCATTAAAGTAATAAAAAAGTGGGGTGAAATAACTACTTTTTTTATCCTCTTGGGCTTTTGTGCTATAACCTGTATGAACAGGCATTGTCGAAGCTTTCTGATGTGAAGCACCTCACCTTAGGTTTCTTAATTCATTATTAATTGCCTACAGGTTTATTTATCCTAATGAAATTTTTGTTTTTGACCGTTTTGAAGCGAGGATAAGTAGAGATTATGAGACAGAGTGTAGTTCAGAATAATTAAGACCCAAAAAGGAGTCTCGGCAGAAACATTTAAGGTAATGTGAAAATTTAATATCATTAATAAAAAAAAACAGAACATTGTGCAATTTTCAGAACTTCTCTAAAGCTTCCGAGATCAATTTATTGTTCCCATTTGCTAGACTATATTCCTTTTCATAATTTCGACTTGTGCATACCCACAAGCGGATTGGACAAAGAATATTATCACTGCTATAAAATTTTTAGGTGATTTGCTCATCCTTCATTTAATCTAAAAGAAATTTCAGGTTATTATAGCACATCAGTTTTAAGAAAGACAAAAAAAGGAAACAAATAAATTGTTTTTATGTTTCCGAATGAAACTGAAACATTCCACCGCGATCCCTTGCTCGTACACATTTGACTTGATCCCATTTATTAAGAACAGATGCTTCTATCCAAGCTACAAAGCCACACGATGTCTGTAAATGATTCCAAATATCGCTTTACTAACAAAAAGTTAATGTTTACAAAACTAAGAAAATCACTCGGATCTTATTCATAACAAAAGTTATAATGAAGCTCGATTTAACAGCTCTAAAATTTATTCCCAATTAGTTAAGATATTAAAATTGAGATAAGCTTAACGGAGATATGGGGGCGGGTCAGGCAATAATATGCGCCCACATGAGTTACAGTTACATTTGTTTTGATACGCTGGACTTTCACAAACCGTTTATTATTATTTTTTTTATTTCAGGAGAACAAGTAATGTAAAATATAAAGTTCGTGTTTAGCTAGGCTCCCTCTAAAATATGTAAATGCAAAATGACAAAACTTTCTAGACAAAAAACCTCTATGTACAGAATAGTAATCTTTTGTCTTGATCGTTGGCGTTGTTGTTATTGAATTAAAAAAAATCCGTTATCTTTTCTCTCAGCTTGTTAATATCTGATGAAGGAATACTGGTAAAATTCGAGTTTTTGGAGTTATCGAAAGTCAATATAAGAAAAGGTTACTCAATAACCTAAAATTAAATTACAACAAAGGATCAAGCTTATAGGATCACTCTTCTCATTCTGTTCCGTTACATTTCATTACTTATTGTGACATAGCTGACATTTTTTCCCCAAAAAATAATGTTTTTAACAGCAGGATAGAATTCAAAAAGTACTCGGTCAATTTTCCTCATAATTATTATTATGCCTAAGATTTCAAGTATTCTGACCATGAGCGTCAAGTTCACAGAGACCAAGAACATAAAAAGTGCTACAGCCAAATAAGACTGGAAAATAAAAAAACAGCACAACTTCGGTGTGTCTGTTACAATCTATCTGTCAAAAGCTAAGGATACACTATTAATTTTCAAACCGATCCGTTTGACAGATCAGGTGATTATCTCATGCGGAAGAATGCGGCCCATGAGCACAGTACCTGAAGGTAAGATGGAGGTAGGTCCTCAAAATGATAAGGCAATATTGGATTTCTGAGACAAAGAAATTGGCTTTCGTTATGTGTTACCTTGTGCCTCAGGCACGCCATTGGAACAAATAAATTATAGAGGTGAGAACAGTACTTGGCAATGGCTGGCTGGAATATATGAGATCCCGTACAAGGGTAGGGTTCGATAAACAGCCACTGGAGAACATTATTTGGATGTCTGCGAAGCCATTAATAACCTACATAGTAATTAGTATAACTTGTTAACATTAGTCCTTGGAGTGTTTACAAAACCACACCCGTATGGTGTCTCGTATGGTACCCAATAAGGACATGTCCAGAAATGTTTCAAATCTTGTTGACTGATATATAATTAGAAGTAATAAGTTGTTGAACTGTTTACAATGAGTTAAACTCCAAAATATTTGAAATATTTCTGAGAAAGTTTCCTGGGTAATTGGCAGATTCCTGAAAGTGTCCTGCATTGGATTTTTAGAAAAACCTGATGGTAGGGCTTGATTCTGATATCATCCATATTTATAGGTGTTGTTGAAGAAACATAATTCTTTGTTAAGTACCGAACACAAGGATCACCAGAATTGTGGAAGAACAGACTGTTTTTATAAAGATAATCAAATAACTAAAAAAGTAGCATTCTCTGGAAAACTACAACAGTATTTATTAGGTATCGTTATTGATGACAGACCATCACACTTTGATCTCCATACAAAAATCTGGCAAAACGGACCTAAAAAAGATTCAGTTCAGTTTTTTTTTTTTAAAACCATTCTTCTATATTGTCAGAGAAATTGTATTGAGTTCACATTAAGAGGTCAAATTACTATATCCTTTTTAGTAAGCTTACATGAATAATCAACAAGATGCAGATAACAATGGATACAGAGGATCATCGATGGTGGAGGAACATCTATTAGCGTTACAGAAAGGAATAAACAAGGATGTAAAAAGACCAAAGAAATTCTTGCTCCTATCACCTGTCGCTCGGAAATATTTCGTAGATTTAAGAGATTACAACATAGAGAGAGATTATAGTTCATTTTTATTCAAGACTGATCTACATCACTGTAATAAGGCCAATCTGGACATATGGAGTTGGGCTTTGGGGCTCCACTAAACCTTCGAATTCCTCTCGTATTCAATCCTTACAATCCAAAATCCTTCGTAAAATCCTCAATGCTCATTACTTTGTCACAAATAAAATCATACATAAAGACCTTAATGTTCCCTATGTAACTGATCTAGCCCGAACCAGATATCACTCCTTTCATTATAAACTCTCTAGCCACTCAATCCCCCTAGTTTCTAATCTTGCATCCTCTTCCATTCCTGAAAATCCTCCGAGGCTCCTGAAAAGAAGATGGCCACGAGACCAGCTAATGTAAAATGTCATTAGAGTGCTACCAATGGGTAGTTTCTCTACACGCCTGTAACACTCCAATTTAACTTAGATCAGATTTACTAAATGTATTATAATGTACAGTTCTAAATAGCAATAAATAAATATTTAAAAAAAAAATTTTTGTATTCACGTCTCCTAAGACATGGTTCATAATGCCAGACCACATAAAATAATGAGAGTTGCTGTGGAGAAGAGTAGCTATGAAATCAAAAGGAGAAAGAGTTAAGGTTGGTTTGTCATAGTTAAGATAATGCAATCGCAAAACGAAAATATCAGATGGTTATGGCATCGGGAATGGAACGTAAAATAAAAAACAGAAAACAGAGTTTAATACGGTAAGATGAAATGGAAGAAAGTGAAATTACAACCGAGAAGAACATTCTTTGGCCATAGAGGAATAGGTCGAGAAAAATCTTTGAAAATGTACCACAAAGTACTTTTAAAAGCCATTGATTCCTTTGGGCCAATAGTGGCATATATAATTTCTGAGAGTATTATTGTTGTAGACACAAGCTATCAGCTAATTTCCAATTACAATGAAGTCTGTTGTTCGTTTAGAATTTTTAATTAATAAGTTTCAGAAAAGATTTTTGAGATTGCGAAAACGTCAAAATGGAACAATACCAGACAGCAAAATTTACTGGCATGTAACTTCACCTTTGTACTGATCGTCTATTTAAGGTAATAACTTACGAAGGTTTTATTATTTTTCGACTATCTATAAAAACCAATAATGAAAAAATTATAATCGATATCAAATAGAAGGTAAGTGAATCAGATATCGATGAAAGACAACAGAACGCTTTTCAAAAAAGAAAGAACGGGATCTGATGATAAACCAGTTTAAAAAAAGAAGTCAAGAGGATCTGGCCTGAGTTCATAAAAAAGAAGAAACTACTTGACCGGATCAGGATCCGGAAAGACTTATTTTAGAATCGATTAGACCTTTCCTTATCGATGGCTTTTAGTATTGTGAAGGCACAGTGACGTTTTGTCAGCGTGAGCGGCACCCTCGGCCTGTTAGGCTTCCTTCCTCAACAAAAAGGAATTGGTGATTCCGTTTACACATTCTGTAGTAATAAATTGAAGTTTATGGATTTTAAGCTGCCATAACAACAAAACCTATTCCTGACGATGTTCTTGATCTTGAAATATGGCAGGAAAAACAGTTCTTGAATATTAAATACAATTTATAGACACCTAATATATTCAGTGCGAGTATAATTTTATTTTTAGATAATATTTATTCCTAAGAGGAAATAATATTTTCTATAATTTTGTAATATAGTTAAAGTATGTAAAAGAATAATTTTTATTTGATTTAGGGAAATGCTTCATACGAACAGAGTTGAATTTAATAAGCTAAAAAACCATACCGAACTTAAATTAAAAAAAAAGCACTAGTGTGGTATTTTACCTTCATTATTTTTTTTAAATAGATGAAAATTGATTGTTTCATTAATTAACTGTGAAACATTATGGGGTGGAAAAAAAATCCAAGACAAGTCCAGTTCATTCACATACAAATTTTCCACCATCCAACAAGGGATTGTTATCTGTTACACTGTAGTCGTGAGTCAACCCTGTGGGTTCTGGAGGTCTCCTGGGGTCCACCCGGCCTCATGAATTGGGTAAAAATCTGGCGTTCGATTGATTCTGACCAAATCACCTCCATGCACAACCGTTGGTCTAGTAACGTAGTAAAGTACTGCACCCATAACCCTTCATGGGTTGTAGAGGTACAGATTTTAATTTTTTTAACGAGAGAAGGCTTCGTAACTAACTGACATTGCGAAATGGGACAGGTTAAACATTAATTTTTTTAGTGAAAATTCGTATTTGCGTGTTTTTGAGGACGCAAAAAACGTATCTGAATAGGTTTTTCTGGGCAAAATACTTTTTGGCCTTCTATAAAAGAAGTAATTTTTCTACTATTACTAAAACTTCAAGACGATGTCACTAATCTGTTCAAAACTTGGTAAGCGTTTATAACTGTCTAAACTGCATTATACATATTGTTTCTCCATAAACAAGTTAGAACCGGAGATATAAAATAAAATGTTTCAAAACTTGTTCTTGGGTTGTAACTGCTTTTTCTCAGATTAAAAATCTAAAAGATTTAAGCAGTTGTAGTTACTTTTGATTTGGTTAATATTCTGAGGAATTATGAATTTATTTCAGAAATTCGAGACATCGGCAGAAAAAAAGAAAAATATATCCTCAAAAAATTCCTAATTCTTGATTAATATCAAAATTCGTACTAAGGGCTTTAAAATACCTAAAAAAAAATACTCATTCCTGAAAAGAATTATCTTGGTCTACTTTAATTTTTTATATAAATAAACTCATTTAATGCAATAAACAAACTTTTTCTCATTCTACTACAAAAAAAAAAATGTATGTAATAACCTATAAATACATGCAGAGGAAAATTTGAATACGATAAATAAAAAATTTCTAAAATTACATAAAATATATTTTTTTTCTAAGCTCCTATGGAAACAATTCTCGTGTCTAATATTTTTTGAACTAGTATCACCAAAAAATGTTTCATTGAAATCGGTGATCTGGTTGTTAGTTTTGTGAGGTTGTGAATGTGCGTAATTCTGCGATAAACAAAACAAAAACAGAAGTGGAATAAAAGAGTTGAGAATCGCAAATGGCACTTCTCTTAAATCAACTTCATTTACATAAAGATTTGCCTTCCTACAACTCAATTTTGACGGAAGGAAATTAATTTCAAACTAAGTTTTGGGCATTCTTCGAGGAAATTATTTACACATACTCCTGATGGCTCAGTAATTTCAAAGGTTGGAGCTTCTGAACTGGAAAGAAAGTAACCTATTAAAACTCGCATTAGGATTTTTTTTTATTCTCATTGCCTGACAGCAGAGTTAGGCCTCTTGCACAAAATGAGAACTCAAGCGAGCCGGAAAAAACCTGTCGGGTTTTATGCCGTAGTACGATCCGGAAGAACTTTAGTGCACGATTTCTACCATGCCGGTTTGTCCCGTGCCGTTTGTAGTTCTCTACTATCTACAATGAGTAGAAGGCACTTAATTGCAATTAGGTAAAATGTACCATTTTATCATGTAGTGATCGTCATCCCTAGATGCACTCTATAACGAAAAAAGATGTAAAGCGAGCATTCTTAGATTTTATGTTTATGTAGTATAATGTACGTATATAGTTATATACAGAATTGTGTCGAATGTAACCACGTTAAAACTATTAAAATGCATCACATGGTAAATAATAAATACACATCGAATGCACAAGTACTTATTTAAAAAAAAAAAAATTAATGGTGTTCCTATATATTGTGAAGTAGTACAATAAATAATACTAATATTGTAGATCAATATATATTAGTTATACACTGAAATTAGGAATATAAATATTTATGTAAAGCTAAGTAATCTGTTTTGTTGCCTCTACGCTTAATATACTTCACCATTTGTCAGACATAATTAGACACGACAACGTACAGCGCACTTCTACTACATATAAACAAAACGTATTTCATTTTATAAAAAAGTAGACAAAACTGACCGAGAAGTAGCGGGAGCAAAGACGGTCTCCATTAATCTCCAGGCCCTTCCATTCATTTTACTGAAGAGGATATGTGTACAATGGATTATATATAGGTCCCTTTCTCTACTTCTACGTTAATATTGCGGAAATTCTTTGCATCAAGGCGAATTATTTTTTCCGAGATGTTTATAAATTCTTCACATAGAGAAAATGGTAAAATAGTTGTTCGTAATATGTAGGTTCAAATCTATATGTGCACAAACAAACGCACACAAAAACCCACACACACTTACATACCATAACATAGCACAGAAACACACATACATACTATATATCTAGGAAACCCCCAAAACTATACTAAGGGTTATGAAACTGCTATAAATTGAGAGATTTTAGTTTTGTTTGTATTGTAAACTGAAATTAAGGAGTTTTTGGAAGGAAGGTGATTCAATACTCATAAATTTTATTTGTGGCTCTAGCTGACAAGAGGAGATGTTAGAAGATAAACCATCATTGTTTTGAGACAAGCTTTGGCTGGCCGCTTCAAGATCTGGAGAGGGATACAACTCCAGTGGAGTCCGAAGAGCGACCTACGCGGAGAAAGCCAGCGCCCACCGACCGCCGACTCAGGCCGTCCCACTAGCTTTGCCAACCCATCTATTGCTCTCATAAATATGTAATTGCCCTATTGATTCAGTTTGTCGGATTGGTTATTCTGTTGTGCCAATCTTCGTCGATCGGTTCTTCTTCCTTGCCATTGACGCCATGACCTCCCGGAATAATTCCGTCCTATTTCGTATTCATGGCCTCTTGAGTTATGTTTCCCCTCCAATTAGCCCAAGTCAAAAACAATAGAACTAAATATACGTTCGTTTGTTTTGCCAATTATAGTCTGCCTTTCAGTATTATTTCAGAGTCTGTAACCCATTTTTTTGTGTCTATCAAATCAAAGGGAAGGTTTCATTTATTACCAAGTATTTTATGTACGCTTATTTATGACTAAATACAATTTTTTGTTTATATCCCAAAAACCTAAAGGGCCTAAAGAATTTCTCAATCATCTGATAAAATTAATACAAACCATCTTTACTAACTCTTCAGAAAACGCTGAAAAAAGTTTTTCCCATGCACGTTGGTGATAGACTTCTCCACTTCAGGTACGTTAACACCGAAATGTTACTAGGAAAAAGATAATGCTGTTATTATAAACATTATGATGCCTATTGCTTATCCAGGTCAAAAGTAAAATGTTATTAGCATTGTCTCTAACTAAATACTATTTTAGCCGGTTAGTAGTTAAATGCTATAAACATTTACTATGAATCGGTGTAAACAAAAAATGTCATTAGAAAAAAATATCATCAGCACTAAATGACACTGAGGTTTCGCTGGGTAAAATTGTGAAAAATGTTATTAACATGTTGTTAATGTGCTATTAGCAATGTTATCTTCGGTGTTAAGCCACCTCACTCTACTCACGGTTTTGTCCTGACCTTTCCTTTTAAATCTTATTCTTACAGGCTGCCTTCAGCCAGTTGTTTTCCTGCGATTCAGAATGGATGTACTCGCCAAAACATATTCTCTCATGCATCTATTACCTTCTTCCTTTCCTGATTTTTTTTCAGTAAGCCGTAGGGGCACTTTCTTTTTAGGGATTCGGCACATTACAGAGGAAAACCCTATACACAAGTGAATTAGTCTCCATATAAAATTTTGTGTTCTCTCTGACCAAATTTTTTACTTCTTTTAAAGGATAATTATGATACTGGTAATGGTAAAGGCAGGAACTAGTCCAGCAATTGCCAACCCCTGACGGCTACTTTGAGGTTGCATCGTACTGACTAGAGTGAGTATATCAAAGTATATTGTTTGAGACCACCGAGGCATAAACTTTAACTGCCTTGAATGGGAATTGAACATATGACGTTCTGAACAAGACACTCTCGCTCCAACGATTGTAGAACATGCATCGACTAAGCATAAAGATAATTTGATAGGAATGGCCATTTTACTTTATCCTTCCAAATTTGTCATGAGTTTAAGTAAAAAATACGTTTTTAAATTAATATAATCAGTTCTACATGGATCAAACATAATATTAATCTTAAAATTGAAGATACGGCACAGGTATAGTATCCAGGAATCGATAGCAGTACTTTAATTGGGCACTTTATGTTCAGGATCAGTTTTCTGAAACTATGAGAATCCAGGATCCTTGAATTCGAAATAGGATGTTTCTGATTTGATATTAAATGTTATATAGAATTCCTTTTAAAAAAAGTTGACAGGTGACCTTGCCCCTCTCCCATTATTAAATATCTAGAAAAACTTTATTCAGTTTTAAAACATATTGATTATATTTTGGAATGAACCGAACGAACTGTTTTGGAATTTTGGAAATATTTGTGTTGCAAGGAAAATACATTTAACCATGGGGAATAGAATTTTATAAAATCAATACTGCATCATTTTTACATTAATCCTCAACTTTACACCGAATTTTTATCAAATCACAAGACCCATTATATTTCTAAAATAAAGAAGCAGCCATCTCAAAAAATGACTTTGCCCAGTCTAGACATTAGTCTATTGTTATGCATCATTAATAATATTTCATCCAGAGTTCAAACGAATAGTGATATCCATTCTTAAGATATATATATATTCATCCGAATGAAGATGTAGCCAATAAAAGAGGCTGAAGCGTCCAACACATTGTAGCAACGATTGGAGTAGTTAAATCCACGTTTCAGGACACAGTATCAAAACCTACATTGTCTTAATATGAAATACTTTATTTAGCCTCTAACTTTTAATCTAATTCATTTATTACAGTTACAGATGATGGTTGGCCTTGCGATGGCGGACGGGCGGTTGCCTCTGGCCCTGGTAGGGGAGCGACCCCTATCTGCAGCTAGGGCCCTCGCTGAAGTCCCTCTGGTGCTAGTCCCCAATAATCAGCTGGCTCTCTTCTCCAATGTCCACATCAGCGCTGTCTCCAGGTCACAGCCACTGGTCACCTGTAGCTACAATTCCTACAGCTTGGTGAGTATTTGATACAAAGTAAATAACATCTGGAATCAGGATGGTCCTTTGGGGCAGAACGGTTTGGTTTCGTTGTGTCTTCAACTACGACATCCTAAGTTAAGAAGATGGTCGGTGGTGTGGTAAGCAAATAAACCAACACTTTGCTGGGCTTTCTGAATGAAGAAAAGCTAAAGAATGAACATTAGCTCACAATTAAAAGTTTAATTTCTATTTAAAAAGAATTTAAATTTTGACAACATCTGGACCATCTACAGTCCTGAATTTATCAATTCAAAGGTTTGACCGATGGCTAGATTCTTTGATCTCTTCTTAGATGGCTACCTAAGAATTTTTTATTTGGTTGAGATACTGAGAACCAGACATATGGGTACAAAGCAACTATTAACAAATTAGGCCACTGATGATTTCAGAATTCATTGATGTTTTGTGTTTTTCATTACCAAAGTATAGCGACAAAGAGAGTTGCTGATTTGAGAGTAGAGTTACGATAAGATGGTTCCCTATCTAAGATGGCAAAAAATTTGTTTTTAACAAATTTCATTTAAGGTAAAATTTTATATTGTTTTAAGAAATAAATTATAATTTCTAGTAAGTTGTAAGTATCTTTAGAATAATTTCAGGTTTTGTTATTTTAAGTTATTTGTTATGATATTATTTTTATATTGGTTCATTTCAAGTAGTTATTTTAAGGAAAAATGTCCTAAATCTAATAATTTGAATAAATAAATTAAAAAATAACCAAAAACCACTTAATTCTCATGACATTACTTCATAAACAGTTTATAGTATTAAAATTATAGTAGTTTATAATTTTTATCCTCAGAGCTGCCTTAATTTACATGTTAAGTCTATTATTTTTATTTTATGGCTCAATGTATTAATACCTATAATATTGATGGCTTACTTCACAGTAGTGCTAAGTACATTTCCATTAACTTTAGGAAAAACACAATTAAAGGTTCTCTCTTTTTGGAAAATTACAACTTTTTAATCGATTATTTGACTTAACAGATTTAGTTACAAAATTGAAATCTGTTGATATAAGAGAGAACCTTTAATTTTGTTTTTTCTAAAGTTAGTGGGAATGTATGCAGTACTACTGTGAAGAAAGCCATTGATATATTAAATTATTCAGCAAAATTGCTTATTTTCTCTTTCTGTGATCTAGGATGCTACTCCAGCAGTGCGAGTGATATTGAGACAACCATTGCTAGTACAGACCCCAGAGGCAGCCCTCCCTTTTCCAGTCAGGTTGAGTGTTATTCATGAAGGATTGAGAATGTCACTGCCAGTTGGTGCCCTCATTGCTCCTGTACCAGCACTGTCTGGCCCTCAACTCGTCAGGGTCATGTATGCAGTACCTAGTTCCCCTCTCAGTCTGCACTATCCATACTATTCTCCAGTGCCGTATCCATTTAGGTAATTTACTTTGATATTTATACATCTTATTTAGTAGGAAACTTTTAAAGTCCATGTTCATAAAGCATTTAGTTTATCCTTGAAGGGTGACGATACTTTAATTCTAAGAAGAGAATGTATTACAGGAGGACCCTACATGAATAGGTTGCTAGGTGAACCCCTCCAGACTTCTCTCATATAAATGCCTAATTTTTAGTGAAAACACAACAAAACAAATAAATAATATCACATTTAATAGAGTGATCTCTTGCTAATCTGAACTTATTAAAACCAAATGGATTTGGATTTACCAAACAGGAAACAAAAGGTTACTTATTATCAGGGTAAATAATCTGAAAGTTTCATTTGTTCTGAAATTGAAATCATCTTTTTCAACAGCAAGGTATTGACAATAAGGTTTTATTGAATGTATATACATATATATATA
>NW_027109643.1:268726-336079 GCF_000696795.3 Halyomorpha halys
TTTTAAATAGTGATTCAGATAATAAATGGTCTGGATTAACAAGGTTTGGGTTAGTGAGAGTCCACTATATGTTGAATGTCTTATATTTAAAAAAATTATGGTTAACAATTTAAAGGAGTTTAAATAAATTATTAATTTTTCTTTTTTTCATATTCTTTAGAATTTACTTTCATAATTTTCTTTATTATTCTATTTATTTGTATTATCAACTTTTCAGGGCTTTATTATTTTCCATCTTCTGAATTATGGCAGTATTAATATTAAGCCTTTTCCTGTTGTCATATGTTTTTTAATATTTACTTTTGTCTTTCTAAACTTCTTTTCAAATTTTCAGGCTATTGACTCCTGAAATGAAATTTTAAAAGACAAGAAATATATAATCAGTTTATAAAAATATGATAACAAGAAAAGGCTTAAGGGGTTAGAGAAGAAACGATACTAATAAATGAAACCTATCATTAATTTGTACCAATCCTGGCATACAAAAAAAAAAAATTGTTTTGTATGTTAGTTAACTATAAAAGTTGACTCACAGCTCATTTTTCTTTAACAGTAATTTCCTATATTGAACTAAATTGTAACATTATGATCGATCATAAATGACTTTATTATCATTGAAAAAAAAAATGACTTTACTTTCAGACCTCCTTATGATGAAAATAACCCCACAGTAGCAGCATCTCCAGATCTTACTCACCCTGTGAAACCATCCCCTCAACCCGAGCCAGATAACAAAATTGCCTTGAAAAAACCAGCTCCACAACTTGTAACAGTTCTTCAGTTCCCTGAAGAGATAGCTACTCCAGAAACCACATTTTACCAACCAACTATTGAGGATGAATTGGGCAATAGAAACCCACCAGAGGCTGTATTTCCTGCTGGAATTGTTCAATCATCCCAGCCACGACCGCACCTTCAGTTGTTTATCAATTCTAAGGAGTCTCCTCTCCTCCAGTCATTGAGGGATGAGGCACAAACTAGACAACGGGAAAAGGCTGCTAGTTCGAATTCTATTTCAGTCGAGGCCCTCTAGGTCCATTGTTATGGACACTTCTCAAACACTGCCATAGTTTGTGATTATTTTTATGACGGCTAGCTTTTAGGCTTTAATTAGCATTTCAATAATGGAGCCAGTTAAAAAAGTTACCAAATATATATTTCTATTGTCATTTGTTCTATTTTCTTTTTAATGTTGTAAAATAAATGAAGAAAAATATATTAATATTCAAGAAGGCCCTCCAAGTATCTGTTGATCTAGCTGGCAGTTGTACCTGGTTTTCATTATATATGGCAGCAATATTTCTTGTTTCAGATTTTAAACTAATTATTATATTGTTATCAATAATATTTTGACTAATATACATGAAACTTAGGCCATTTTGAAACCTACACTTGTTAAATTACTTAAATTAATAGTTTTATTATTTTCATTATCATGTTATTATTGGTTTTAACAACAGTTTTATATAACTATGTTATAGTGCAAAAATAAAAATTACATTAGATCACCAGAAGATGTGGCCAAACCTATAAAAGAGGCTAAAAAGTACTAGCTATTTTTTTCAGGAACTAACAATTTTACAATCTATGTATATATAAATTGCTTAACCTTTTGGACATCAGCATAGACAAATTTGAAGAACATTATTTAATAAAAAAATTGAATGTTTAAAATTATTTTTAGTTTTGTAAATTCTGAAGAAATATGATGAGTACGATAATTTTATATATTATTACCAAAAATGTTTATGAATTTTGAGAAACAGGTGTTGCCAAATACCACAACAATGATTCCAAACTTTTCATTGATTTATAATTATTTCAAATCAGTATGTCTGTTATACTTATCTTAGTATTTATCCAGAAGAGTATGTGCTTTTAAATAAAGCTGTACAGATTCGAACAACTTTGAATTTACTTATTCCCAAAATTTGATCCTTGAATTATTATTTATTAAATTTATTGTTGCATAGCAAGTACTTAGTGATTAGTTTCTAACCTCTATTATTTTAAAAGAATAAATTGTTGTTTAAAAGTTATTTTAGGTTTTTAAATCTTGAATCGAGAGTTATGGGCACAACAGTTTGTCAACATAGGCCATTTAGTGACGAGCTGTTACAGGATGACATTCAGTCAAAAGGAACAATTCCTATTAGGAATTTTATGTTGCATGTAATGATTTGTCAGTCTAAATAAAAGAAATTCATGTGTGGTGAGTGATGATAAAACAATTTTTTGGTGAGTTCCGATCGAAAAGTTTTAATTATCATGAATTTTGAAACAGATGAAAGTGATAGGCATTTCCACTGTTGTGAATGAGC
The DNA here is from genome assembly GCF_000696795.3 of Halyomorpha halys. Taxonomy (NCBI): domain Eukaryota; kingdom Metazoa; phylum Arthropoda; class Insecta; order Hemiptera; family Pentatomidae; genus Halyomorpha; species Halyomorpha halys. Next base: position 271,048 of record NW_027109643.1, read on the forward strand.
AACCTCCAAGCCTTTCGAAAAGTAATTCAATGATAATTGTTTTTAGTACTCAACTAATTTGAATTAGTTACAGTAAGTATGAAAGTACATAGTCGATCAGTACAATCTAGTGCTATTTTTGGAAACATATATTGTACTTTTATTTCACTTTGCCTCTTCTGGATCTCTCCTTTTACTTATATCACCATCTGGAATTTTTAATCTAAAAGAACTTTTGATTACTGAAACTTTTTATTAATAATTTAAATACAATTTTTTTTTTTAGTAAATAGAATGATTTTATCTTAAACAATTTTTCAACACTTTATCGACTTTAAAATAAAAATTGAAATGAGATTTATTAGACAATATCTTGCTGCAGCCATAAAGCATGAATGCTCTTTTTTTTTAACCCGATTTTGATTGGATTAATGTCCAATTTTTTATAAATAGGGCAAAGAATTATACTATAACGATCATGATCAATAAATAAGGGGATAACATCGGTGATGAGAGATCATACAGGATAAATTAGAAATGAAAGTTATTGAATATATCTTGAATAATTAAAACATAAGTTTTAAAAAAAGTAATCAAAAGGAAATATAGTTTTATTTCTTTTTGTTATTATTTATTAATAATAAATAATGTATCTTATTTACATTGCTGAGCCCAAATTAAACAGCCAACATTCTAACTAGAACGAAAGACACATTTATGTAACTGTCGGATTGAAGGGAGTTTTTCATTTGTTGGGTATTCACACTTAACAAAATCCTTTGTATACTGTACGAAGACATTTGATAAAGAAGAAGATTCCATTGAGTTTACAGCAGTGTTTTGTTCATTGCAGGAAGCATTACTGTTTAGTTCATGCTTAGCAGCTTTATCAGATTCAAATTTATTTCTAACATGATCTAAACATGTTCCTCTAACTAATATATCATTTTCAACTGGCATTGAATTCGATTTAGTTTGTTGGTTACTATTCTGTGAATCTGACCAATTTATTTTGAAAATATCTGCCACTCTCCTATCTTTAGGGGACTTTCTATATTTCTGTTTATCTTTTGAGTTTGAAAATTTCGGATGTGGTATATATTTTGGAGGCCCTTTAAGATATCTTTCAATATATGATGAATCAAACCCTGAACTGAAAAATTTTTCATTAATTTTAGTGGTTTTGCTCATAATATGTGAGTGTAAGGGTCCCGTTTTTTGTGTTCTGTTTCTTTCACAAAAGTTACTACCATGCTTTTCTTTGAACGCTTTCATTTCTTTTGCCTGTATTTCTGCATTTTTGTATTTACTACTCTTTTTGAAATCCTTTTGTAAAATCTTGGTTATTCTTTGATTTTTAATAAATCCTTTAGGAAGTTTTGCCCCTGTACTCTCATTTTTTGTGATTAGGACTTGTTTTGCAGTCTTCTTTTTTTCAACACAGAGACAAGATGGTGATTTGTTCTTCGATGGTAGAGCTGAAGTACTGTACAGTTTAAAATTGTGGGTCTTTTGATTTAATTGATGAGATGATTTTTTGTTACTGCTTCTTACTTTGTTACACATACTACTCAAGTTAGTAAGTATAGTCTCATTGAATCTAGACTTATTGGCTTTATTTTCTGGAGAACTGGATTTATTCTGACAATCCTTTGGATACAGAAAGTGTTTAAATCCGGGGGCTGAACAATTTGGACTAAACACAGAATTATGGGTGATTAATAAAGACTCACTATTACCATCATCGTTTGAGGTATAATTTTTTTTTTTTTTCAATTTAGGCTTGACTAATTTTTTGGTTGCTATATTAATATTATTTTTTTGTTTGTCTTTTATAGACATAAAAGGATCTTCATTACATACATTTGTTTTCAAGAAAGATAAACTACCATTCTGATTGTCCGAGTTGTGTTTATTATTTTTAATTTTTGGTAGTAAACCTTTCAACAAATAATAATTATTTATTCCATTTTTATCTCTTAAACTGAAAGAGTGCTCAGCTTTATTTATTTCATCTACTTTCTGGCCCAAATTTCCAGAAAGAATACTAAGCATTTCTGACACAGTTTTTTCCTTATCAGTTAAAGAATTATATTTTGAAGAAATGAATGATTTTGAACGTTTACTAAAAGGTGTGAATGGTTTGTTCAAAGTTATGGAATTTTCATTCCTTGTATTTTTGTGTTTCATTGGTTTCACTGAGAGTTCAAAATTATTGAGGTTCTTGTTACTCACTTTAAGGTCTTCATGCTTAACATAGTTTTTTTTTTGTTTATTGTTTTCTTTAGATTTCAAACCATTACGTAGTGACTTTATGTAACCAACACTATCTCCCTTGTGAAGGTTGGTTTTTGTATTTCTCTTACTGTCTCTAGTTTTGGATGATAAAAATCTTTCCGGAATAGTTGATGATACTTTATTAATTTGGTCTGAATTATTAGTTGAACAAGGAACCTTTGATTGAGTATGTGATTTACCTTGAGTACATTTGTTGAAATTTGTTGTACTTTTATTAGTGGAGTTTGAAATATTTTCCACAACATTATTTATCTCAGATATTTTCAAATTATTCAAACCAATTTGGTTTTTGACTGATCCTTTCTTCTCTGCAATGGATTCATAAGTCATATATTTATTGGAAATTGGAGACTCATTTTTCAAAATATCTTCTTTAATTTGAGGGAAAGCATCTGAACCTTTATTACTTTTATCTTTCTGGCTCTTAGTTTCATTTTTTATTTCAGTGTTCATTTTTAGGCCATTCATAATTGATTTTTCATTTTCAGTTGTTTTGCCAGTGTCAATAGATTCATTCTGTTGGCTTGAAGACTGAGTAACTAATTTGAGTTCTTTAATAACATCTTCGAATGTCATTTCAGCAGGGTCTGGATATGTAGTTATATGAGTGGTTTGTGAATTTTCAATATTTAAAGATTGATTACATTCTTCACTTGAATTATTCTGATTGGATGCTGTAACATCTGGTTTTGGTTTTTGTTCTTCAGATAAATCAGAAACATTTTCTGTTATATTTACTTGCTTAACTTCATCATTTGTGTTTACTATATCATCATATTTGAAAACATCACTATCCAATGTTTTCATCAGCATATTAAGATCCTTGCTGTCTTGAACAGTACTTTGGTTTTCTTGAAATAAAATTTCATTTTGTTTTATCTCATATTTAGGTTCGGATGTTGATATAATATTATTTGTAGTACATGGAATTATAGATTTTTTTTCAATGTTTTTATTTTGACCGAAAAATTGGTTATGAGAGGCTGAAAATTCTCCCGAATCATATCTGCCATCTGCGTTATTCATTTGTGTTACTTCATTCGAAAATGCATTGTAGCAAACACTTTTTACTTCATTAGAATCTGTTCTCATATCTTTAGTCTGGCTTGAAATATCTTTTTCTTCTTTAGCTAACCTATTATTTTCTGATTTCTTTATTAAATATTTACTTCTTAATTTATTCTTGACAAAGTCTTTAGAATCTTTAAATGAATTATCACTAAGTAAACTATTAAAATTTCCAATATTTCTGTTGGTTTTTCTGTTGGAATTTCTTTCAACTAACAATTCATATGCTTTTTTATTTAAGTTATCATATAACATATTTTCATTTTTCATAGAGCTATTTAGATTTCCTAATAATATATTTTTCATATATTTAAGTTCTTTTATTTCATTCAAAGGTTCATTTTCCTTGTATGATTTATCAGAAATGTAATTCTGTTTTTTAAAAATAGTGTTGTACTTATCTCCAAGATATTTATTGTCTTCCATTTTATTAACGTGTTGGACTAATTTTTCATTTTGCCTACTCTCTAAACTATCTACTTTATTATATTGTCCAATTTTTAAATCCTTGAGTGGCTGAATATGATCTTTGTCTACATTTTCTGAAGTAATGTTTTTAATATTGTTCTTATCATCAGCTGAAGTTTTTTTTTGCGAATCAATAGAGGTGTTGAGGAACATTGGCTCACATGAATCTAATTCAAAGATAGATTTGTTTTGATCTTTCTTAATTCTTAACTCCTTTTCTTTATTTAGTGTTTTTGTATTCTCAGTTTGGTTCAATATATCATCTATTATCTTGTTTCTGCAATTTTTGTTTCCTGCAGGAACAATTCTGTTCAACTGCTGAGAGGATTGAATGTCGGATTTCAAATAGGATACTCTTTTAACATTGTTATGGATATCATGCTTTGGTGCAGTTGATTTAATATGCTTTTCATTGTCCACAATAAGGTTGAATTCTGTTTTTTCTTTTTTTCGTTTTTGTTTATTCTGAATTTGGCTTACTATGTTTTTATGTATCACTGCGTTTCTACAATTTTTATTTTCTCCTGGGGTACAATTATTAATACCAGGAACTATTCTGTTTCGATACAAAGGAGATTGATTATTGGACTTAAAATTGGATACTCTTTGAACGATATTGTACCTTTCATGATTTGCAACAGTTGTTTCAGGATGTTTTTCATTTGTCATAATGATGTTTTGTGGTTTTGTTTCAGCACGCTTTTCATTGTTAGCAGTAATATTTTTCTCCTTTGTTTCCACATTTTGAAATTCTTTAGGATGATTAAGTTTTTTAATTCCTGATTTATAATCATATCTCTCCTTGAAAGTATTAATCGTAGGGCTAAAGATTAATTCCAAATTCTGTTCTCGATATTTCTTCTTATGTAGATTTGTTTTATCATCAGTTCTTCCAATTGAAATAGATTTATTTTTTGTTTGATAATAACTTTGGGTAAACTTTTTTTCCCATTTTTTGGTATTTTTTTGAGTTTTTTTATCATTAGATTTTGGGTTTGCAACTTTTTGTGAACTAACATTTAACATGTCAATTTTTCTTAGGCATTCATTAACGTTTTCAGGTTTATTATTGAAATCTGAACTCATTTTTATGTTTTTATCTTTTTCTGTGCTCGCTTTTACATCTTCAACATTTTTTAAACTTCTTTTTAAACTTTCATCAGTACCCTTTTCATTCATCATTTTTTCAGCAGTTTTCTTCACTAGACTCTCTACTAGTGAAACGATGTTGGACAAATTTATTTCTTTTTTTTTAGGTTTGTCAGGGCATACAACAGGTTCACATATGGGAGTCTCTGCAGAGGAAGACTTTGGAACAAATTGAGCCATTCCCTTACCATTTCCAAAAGTGTAGCCTAAACTTATGGGCATGACATTTTCTTCAGTTCTCATATATGGTGGAATTAATCTATTTCGTTCCTGATCATCACCTTTATGACGTAAACAAAAAGTTTTTGGGTCAAATGGCTCAACTCCGGGCAAATGTCCATTTTCTATAGGTATCGGTGGTTTTATTTTATTGGCTATTTTATCCTCAGGTTCGTCATTCTTGCTCATTTTTAATCCATTCACAAACTTTTCAAATTCTTTACTTTTTCTGTACCTGATAGCAACATTACGGCTACACGTTTCCGCAGCAGTTTCTCTGCTTTTACAAAATAATTTCGCGAATTCCGTATCTCTTTGCAAAGTAAATACAGATTCTTTTATTAAATCATTTTCGAACGGTAATATTCTAGGAATTCCGTATCTTCCTTGTATTCCAAATCTTCCGAATAACACTGGCAGAGCGAAATATTCTACACCATGGACTTGTGTAGTTTTTGTGAACGCAATATTCATAATGTTGGGTTCTCCCCTCAGCCCTGCCATTACTGAATTTAAAAATTTAACTGTAGCATGAGCTTTATTCAATGCTTCTGAACATCCTTTTGTTTCATATATTAAAGATGATCCTTGTTTGATATCGTCTACTAATCTTTTCATGACTGCCTGAAAACATAAAATAAATATGGAGTTTAATGATAGATTTATTAAATATCCAATATTATTCCATCGTTCCTTAATTCTATGATACATAGTATAAAAAAATTGATAATAGATAAAATAATGAAAACAAAGTTATTGGAGAAAGTAAAAATTTAAACATATATCAATGTTGAATATAGTATATATTAATTATTGAATAGATTATATTATATATTAATATTGAATGGTTTTAGTAGGATATTAAATTTGTTTCACGACCTTCATGGAGAGAGAGAAGCTTTCATGTAGCATGCAGCATTACGCACGTGGTTACACACCCAATTCTGTCAAAAACCACCACCGTCTATACGCTTATGGGGGAGGGGGAGAGGTCATTCCATATCAAATCAACCAATTGACAAAATTTATTTATTTTTTAACCTATGTTTGAACTACTGTGTTAGTAAGGGCGATGTAGGTTTTTGGATGAACCTAATTCTCACAAAGACCGAGAATTTGTTCGTTGTCGGTATCTTTCTGACATGTTTCAAGTCTAGAATAATCTAAGCGCGGAAATTTTTTTTTTTTGGCTAACTTCTTGAAGTTAGTTTTCAAAAATCATGAAACAAATCTTGTGTGTATTAATTTACAAGAAATTTCATGCTTTTGACAAAAAAAGAAAAAAAGTAAATATCATAAAATGGTGGGCGATAAAACTGAGTCTATAATTTTCTCTCATGTTCTAATCAGTCCTCAATATTTTTAAAGCTACCTACCGCACAAGAAAAATTAATGAAGTATTTTTAAAGTTGTATAAATTTCTTTATAGAAATCCTTATATAAGGATCTTTATAGAACTCAATACGTTCAATAGTTGCTGAGGTATCATAACCTATACTTGTTTCAAATTAATAGGAGAAAACTTTTGAATTTATTTCGGCAAATATGGGAACTGCTACAAAAAAAAATAATCATTTCAAACCAATTAAAGGTAACTTTGCCAAACTTCAACTTTCAGTGATAATAGACGTCTACGCTTGGTGGTTCCAGATGTATTTGCCAAAATAGAGTCACAAAACTTTAATTTTCTGTTATTTCGAAAAACAAAAAAAAAGAATTTTGAAAACTGTATCTCAGAATTGAAATTTAAATCTTCTTAGGGTGAATCTGGTTTTACGTCTTAGCTTTGAATTGAGATCATCCGGATTGATGCTATGCTGGAATTATAGCTGCCTAAATTTTAGTTTTGGAAGAGACGGTTTGCTGGTGATATCTCCTTAATGTTATTTATTAATAAACTTTTTGTGTTTCATTTTTTGTATTATATAATAAAATTTTAAATCTCACGTTCGTTGTTAAAATACCCAAGAACAGCCACAAGTAGTGACATATGGAACTATTTTACAAAAGTAGATCTTGAAATCATTTTCAATATTTATTTAAAATGATTGATGGAAAATTATATTAATTAATAACACTATTTGCGAGTAGCATTTTTCTTGGAATAAAATAATGATTTTTTTTAAATAACAAATTATATCTAACAATTACAGAAATAAATTGAAAATAACATATTTTCATATTTTTTCCGAAATCGAAGAATTTCGGACTTAATTTATACAACTTTGGTTTTTCTCGTATCGGTTTTTTTTTTTACCAACCATTAAATTGTAACGGAAACGAAAACTAGTAGGGTCGTATTTTCTGATTCATTTCATTCGATCTTTTTAAGATATATTTTTTTCAACTTTTGTTTATTATCAACAAACAGTTCATTAACGTTGAGGAATAATATAAGAAACAATCGCCATTATATTCAGCAAAGAAAACAGGTGTTCAAGCATTTGTTAGAGGTTCAATTTTTTTTTGTGTGCGCCCATTTTGTATCCGTGTGTCTTATTCTTCATTGCATAGAAGTAGTTCCCTGGTTAGTAAAGGTACATAGTTCAAACAAAATCCACCTTAAAGAGCAAGAAATGTACAATGTTATCTATCCTCTATTTGATTGAAAAGAAATTAAATAAAAAATAGGTAAATGATAACCTTTCAAATACAAAAACATTCTCTCTTAAAATTAAAAACGTTGAAGAACTGAGACTCACCTTCAATTTTTTTTCTGAATATAGTGATAATAGTGAATTAATTCTCTAATAAGTTTCAGGCCTGAGAGTAAATTACTTTTTTTCCTGACGGTTCTCCCTAAAATCAGGCATATTTAATCTTAATTTTTTTAAAAGGAAGATGCTTTAAAAAATCTAAATTTTCAGAAAACATTCATTGTGCTAATTGTATGAAGTATGATACCTTTCTTACTTCATAGGCTGTATTTAAAATTTTAAAACTTGAAACTTGCATTGGAAAAATGAAGTGAATAGCGCTCATATGTTCAATCTAAGATATATCAGAAGGTCAGTGCTGCCGATTTGCGGGTAACTATCCGATTTTGGGGTATTTTTAACACTAGCAGGTAATTGTCGGATATTCTGGTAAAATGGATTAACGTTGTTGTATTAAGATATTGTGCAGTGTCGCGCTAGTCCTTTGACTAGTTTTTTTCGTAATTCGTCAGATATTTTTTCTATTACTAACAAGTTATTTTTCCTTAGATACTGAATTTTGGATATAGATATAGAATTTCTTTTTGGGATCCGGGATTGATTTATTTTTTAGTCATGGGATATAATTTTGGCCTTTGGCCAATTTGTTTTTGGGGCTCGGGTCGGATTTATATTTGGGATTTTACCTATATTTTTGCGCCTGGGGTTGATACAATTTTAAGTTTATGGGTGAATATATAGGAATAGTGTTTTCCCGCGTTGTGGCCGTTCACTGTCTAGGGGTACTCACATGACAGTTTATGCGAATGTTAGTCAAGTGAAGTAGTATTAACGATCTCGCCATACCCAGTGGTACTTTACTGACGTGACAGCGAAACTATCGTGACATGAATGGTGTCAGGATTGTAACTATCAAATAGCTACACCATGGCAATGACTAACACATTAACCGTAATAACAGAAACTGTACGATAGTTCTCTGTAAAGGCGTATACATGTGATAGTTAACGTGACAGCTACTCCAGTGACATTACTTGTAAAATAAATTATCAAGTCAAAGCTAGCGTGACAGTACAATCATGACTGTAACAATCATACAGTTCCAGTTATAACGATTCTCCAAGAGTGGGTAAAGTGGGGGGTATTTGTCGGGTAAAACGGGTATTTTCAAGGCGCTGAGCGAATTTTGAATAGTAGTTCAAACATAGGTTAAAAAATAAATAAATTTTATGGTCGGGAGATTTGGCAGTACTGGTCCCACTTTAAAAAAATATTTGTCAGAAAACGATTTTTGTCGTGTGGTTAAATAATTTATGACTGAGACCTTATTAGTTTCTTACTTAAATTTTTAAAAATATTGTTGAAATTCTTAGAAGCTTTACTTCAGATGGTTTACCTGAAATCTTTCCAAAGGGAGCCATTTTTAAATCCAATATTTTCAGAAAAAAAAAATCATTGTGGCTTATTAAATGTTTAAAATTTCACCACAGAGACTTATTTAATTTTTGAAAATATAGCTAAAATTATATGGTTTTAATAGTCCTCATTTGCTTAATCCAAGATACATCAAAAAGGGACGAACTCTATCATTTTCAAAACAATATTTTTTTGCAGTGTTATAATAACTAGTTAAAATTATTTACTGAAGGTTTATTGGTTTGTAAGTTAAAAATTATTAAATATAGCTAAAATTATACGAAACTTTAATAATTATATTGCTTTTACAGTTTTTCTATTTTAGAAAAAAATCCTAATAAGAAATGAAAAAAGTTTCAGTTATGAAATTTTAACCACTTATTTACAACTTGATGGAAAAATATTTTTTGCAATTGTTGGATTTTGAAACAGTGTCTCTTCTGGGATACTTAAGATTGAATATGCGCAATATTTGAAAACTCGTTAATCAAAAAAGGATAACTTCCCAGGCTTGAAATTTTTCAGGGAAGTAGTATACTATAACGACTATATACAGAAAAAAAATAGAGTGAGTAGCCAGCTTTTGTTATGCCATCGATATTTTTAACTCTAAAGGGATTTCAATTCACACAGAACCTATCACCTTTCCAATTTGGGTTACCGATTTACATTAAAATATTTTCTACTTATACATTATATATCTCCATTGATATATTTAATACAATATTGTGTTACTACAGAAAGCCCGAATCGATTATTGATCGCTTATCTTTCTTAAACAATAATAAAGATTCATAATGAGGTGTAGATAGTTGACCGTAGATTAGTGATTGGAGAAGTTTGTCGGGGGGAGCGGTCAGCAAAGAACAACATAAATAAACAAAACCATATTTATTTATTTTATTCTGACGTTTCGACCTGAGTTTCAGGTCTTCATCAGAGCTATATAACAAAAGAGATAACAACAACATTTAGAGAAACATAAAATTGAAAAGGAATAGTAGACAAACAAATTTGGAATTATACAAAATATTGAATTGAATCATAAATGATAAAAAATTGATAACTGATAATTGAATAGTAAAAAAATATTAATTGATTGATAATCGTGGATCTAGATGGTAGTAGATTGAAAAAAGTGAAAGATGAAATATAATATCATGTTGGTAAGAAGATATGTACAATATAAGATATGTAAGTAGTGTCTAAAAAACTGAAAAAAATAAATAAATTAATGTCATATTGTTCAATTTGTAGATTCAATTTATTTATTTATTTTTTCAGTTTTTTAGACACTACTTACATATCTTATATTGTACATATCTTCTTACCAACATGATATTATATTTCATCTTTCACTTTTTTCAATCTACTACCATCTAGATCCACGATTATCAATCAATTAATATTTTTTTACTATTCAATTATCAGTTATCAATTTTTTATCATTTATGATTCAATTCAATATTTTGTATAATTCCAAATTTGTTTGTCTACTATTCCTTTTCAATTTTATGTTTCTCTAAATGTTGTTGTTATCTCTTTTGTTCTATTACCCTGATGATGACCTGAAACTCAGGGCGAAACGTCGGCATAAAATAAATAAATATGGTTTTGTTTTTTTATGTTGTTCTTTGCTGAACGCACCCCCCGACAAACTTTTCCAATAATTAATAAACATTCATAAATTAAAAGAATTAATATTATGAATAAATGATAAAGATATAATTTTTTAAGTTATTCAAATTAAAAAAATTACTTCAGAAATATTGAAATGTGGTTTCGCTTGAGAAAACAGTGGCACAATCGTGTCTTCAGAATCACCGCCAATAACTGGCAAAAATACTGCTCGAGGATCCGTGTTGACATAGGAAGCCAGGATGCAATTCGCTCGGGAATTGAAGGATGCCGTCGATCCCATCACTCTGTTACAATCGTAGTAACCATTTTCCTGTAGCAGCTCTGACAGTACAGGTACTAACTTGTTAATAGGCGAAGCAGCGACAATGACCAGAGCCTTACAAAAAAAAAAGAAAAAAAAATGTACACTTTGCTATGAAATATTGAATATACTTATACTTCAATATAGTGAATCTAATTACATCAAATATTATTTTTAAGGAATATTACATTTGGTGAACTTTCAGCAATGGCGTTTGCGTAGTCCTCCATTTTGGGCGCCATTACATCAAAGCATGTTTGAGGAGTGGACAGGATATCATCTCCAATCAGAACTATGTCAGATCCCTAAAACAAAATACTAACTTATAAATGCATTTGAAAGTTTTAATAAATACGAAGAATTTGCTGTTATCGCTTAATGAAATAGGTATATTATAAATTCTCAATCACTTACACTTTTTAATTAATAAAAATAAAAAATTTAATTGGAATGAATATTTAAAACGAAAAATATGAATTGAACTATATCGCATATTACTTTAATGGCTTCATTTAAATTGTTTTTTCCTTGATATGCATCTACTTTGCATGGCGTGTTTATAATTCTTATATCATCTGCCGTACTAGTATCAGTATCGTCGTAAAGTATTAAGTTGTAAATGTTAGGACACAGTTTTAATAGTAAAGATGTTGCCTGTCCAAACAGACTGTTCAGCCCAATCAGAGATACCTGAAAGAAAGAAATATATGTGAAATAAACAAATAAAAATGAGTTATTTCTTGCTTACTATATAATCTTGAATAACTGTTAATGAGTGGAGAAAGTAGGTTGTCCGTGCTATTTAAATGATATTTATTGATTTATATGGTATTGATTTTATTTTATTGATAAAATATTACAGTAGTATATAGGATTACTTTATCTATAATATTTTCACTTTTTGTGACGTGTTGTTGTTTAAATAAAATAATTTTTGTCAAAGTTAAGTTTTAAAACACTCTTTATTATTTCCTTAATTGTTCAACGTCTCGGCCAGCCCGGCTATCCTCAAGGACAATCTTTTTTATTTTATTTATTTATTGATATTTACAACTGTATAAAAAAATACAACCAGTAAATTTGATCATAATGATATGATACAGGATGTATAGAAACTACCCAGTAGTAGAACTCTAAAAACAGTTTACAATATAAGGTCACGAGGCCATCTTCTTTTCAGGCGCCTCGGAGGATTGCCAGGAATGGAAGAGGAAGCAAGGTTAGAAACTAGTGGGTTTGGGTGGTTAAGGAGTTTATTATGGAAGGAATAATATCGGGTTCGGGCTAGATCGGTTGGATAAGGAACATTTAGGTCTTATGGATGGTTTTATTAGTAACAAAATAAGGAGCATTGAGGATTTTACGAAGGATTTTGGATTGTAAAGATTGGATACGAGAGAAGGACAATCTTAAACATAAATTTACACCTTACGTCCAACAATTTAAAAACTGTTTGCAGGCTATTCTTCCCGGGTCATTAATTTCAGTCAAATCTCACTATTTTGTCACAATCCCATTAAATTTAAAAACATGTAATTACAGATTAACTTAACACTGGCATAGTCTTATACAGATCCGAAGTAACTAAATAGCGTTTAGATAAATCTGAAATTACTGCCATACTAGAGATCCGATGGAGTGGAAAAGGATCTATCGAAAAGAACTCACACTACATATTATATTTGTTACAATAAAAAATAACTCTTTGAAGAACATTTCGTTGTGAGGAAGAAACTCTTACAATTTGTCATTTACTGCAAACATTTAAGTTGAATGAATCTTATCCGAATAATAGATGATGGCTAACCATCCAGAAGACCATGTATGTTACGGTAGAGGATGTGATTGACCCCAACCATATAAAGAGAAGATCGCCATGATTTGAGGTGTTTAGTCAGGGCACTACTATGAAGAACAAGGCTTACAATTCAGAACTTCATTTTGCCCGAAGCCACCTCACCTACAGAAGCCTCTACCCCACATTATGGCCCTTATAGAGAGTAGGCGGACACCAAAAACCCGAACATCAAGGTAGCCCTTGATGCGATCACCACTCAAATAAGAAACCTAATGTGTCAATGGAAAACTGCAATGATCGCTTAAGAGCCACCCACGGCGACTACTGCAAGTTCTGGAAGCTAACTAAAGCGGCCACGATAAAGCCTCCAGCGGTCCGCCTATACGATCGAGATCGCCTTCTCACTCATGCCAAGCAAGCTATGGTACTGGCAGAATACTATCGGCATGATATAGAACAATAAACGGGAGACCCGATGTCAGTACCAACCATACCTAAAGAAGAAAATTTCATGTTTGTCTCTCCTAAAACATTGAAGGCAATACTTCGACGAACGCAGGGCAATAGGGCCCCAGGCCATGATAGGGTGCAGACCGTCTTGCTCAAGCAACTGCCAAGGAAGGGGATCGCTCATCTCACGAACCTGTAAAATTCGTGCTTAAGGTTGAGATACTTCCCCGATAAATTGAAACATGCCATCTTGTTTCCTCTCCTCAAGCCGAATAAGTTTGGATCGGAGGCGGATCACTACTGGCCCATCAGTTTGTTGCCTCATTTCGGCAAGGTTTAACAAAAGATCATTCTTAATTACCTTCCGGAATTCTGCGGTGAACACTCCGTAATTCCTTTTGAACAGACCGGCTTCCAAGCTCGCCTCAGCACAGAGCATCACCTAATGAAACTCCAGACTGAGGTAAATAACACATTCAACCGAAATGAGGCAACGACTATGATATCCATCGACTGCACAAAGGCATTCGACTCCGTGTCTCACGGCATTCTATGTCGTAAGCTCGTGGACCTAGAGTGCCCGGAACAGCTCTACAGTGTGATCGCCTCATTTCTAAACAGCAGGACCGTAGCTGTGCGGGTTCGTGAAGAACACTCAACATCTATCCCACTGACTTGCGGAGTGCCTCAAGGAGCAGTCCTCTCGCCAGTCTTGTTTTCAATTTATACTGCTGAGGTGGTTGGCAAGAACTACAAGAAGGGAACGGTCGCCGCTTACGCTGACGACATTGCCATCTACAGCAGCAGTATAAACGCCGAGACAGCTCTACATCAGACTGAAGCAGTATGCTCTGCGATTGTTCAAAAGCTGGGCTACTTGAATGCAGCCAAAACGGACTGTGTTGTGTTCGCGCACTCAGCGCACAAGAGATCAAGACTGCCGAAGACTCTCCATGTGAATAATACGGTGAGCTCACCTTCCAACTCTATCATATATTTGGGCGTAAAGCTAGTCCGTCATCTTAAGCTCGTCTGCCCATTTATATCAGAAGGCGAGAACAGTAAGACGAAAGTCATATCGTCTCAACCACCTCCTCACTTCTCCGGCTCTCTCATTGAGATTGAAGCTGCAGATATACAAAAGTATTCTGAGACCAGCACTACTATATGGGGCACCATTGTTTACCCACATATCAGATGGAACCCAGCGCCTTATTCAAACTTTTCAGGATTCAATGTTGAGGAAAATCGTACGCACAACATCGTGAAGGAGGAAGAGGCCACCGGAGCTGCATCAATTGTTCGAGCTGCCAACTGTACCGGAGTTCATCAAGCGACGGCACATCAAATTTTTCGATTCACTTCAGTACTATACGATTTAATTCATGGACTTTAGGTTTGGTTTATATAGTATCCAAGGATACCAGTCCTTGTGTTAGGAGATGAAAGACCTTGACATACTTATTGGCTTATCCGCCTGGTAAAATTTACGATGAGCAATATTCAGTATGTAGTGCGTAAATTCCAGGGGATAAATCGAATACCATTATCTACCTCAGATAATGGTGTTAGACAAGGACACTCCCTGAATTGTTTACTCTTCAATGCTATATTGAAAAGAGCTATACGAAAATCAATGATCTAGATCAACTAAACGATTTTTAATGAGACAGTGCCGTTTTAAGCTATGTCAACGACATCGACATTGTTGAGAGATCCAAAGCTGCATTAGAAGCGTTCTTTGCAGTCGATGATGTAAGGAAATAAGGACTCACTGTTAATGCCTTTAAAACCAAATATATAATTGCTGGTCTGGTTAGAGGACCTACGAAGATATCCAGATTAGTCCTAACTCCTTTCAATGAGTTGATATTTTTGAGGTATTGGGTCATAGCTGAACGCTAGTAAATAAGTTTCGGCAGAGATAATGCGGCGGATAGCTCCAGCCAATAAATGCTATTTTGTAATGCGTCGGGGTCTAGAAAGTAGCTTAATATCGACTTGATACGGATGGACGTTGGTGAAGAAAATGCGAGGACCCTGCCCAGTGTTCGTTATGAACGGACAGCTTTACTTCATCGATTAAACTGGTGTAAGTTATAACAGTAATGGGTTATAGCTTCGATTGGAGAAGGCGAAGAACCAATTCCAACGTCTCTTCCTGCCACTCAGCTTAGATTAAAGATTCTGAAATTTGGTTATTCTAACCCACAAAACACCACACCCCACTAACCAATATGCGTTCGGGATACCAATACTTGTTTTGCTAACATAAACCAAAGCTAAATAATCCAAATTAACGTAATCCAAATGAATCTTAATTGTAATATGTTTGGGGGAAGGATTTTTATGGAGAAGAAAAGTGCCGGGAAAAGTCGATCCAAAAAGGTGTTATGATGAACTCCAGAGCCGTGGAAGAAGAGTAGGAGCTAATCACCAACTGCCATTTGTTTCAGCTTAGATTACAATGGCGGACATTCCTGTGAATCTTAACGTAAACCTGAGCTCTTTTTAGCTTCAACTTATAAAGTATAATAAGTACAGGGTTTGTATTTCAACGTAGTTAGGCAGATAACAACTACCGACTTGTTCTCGCTAAAGAGAATATTACTTCCCAGAGGATTCAGATAAATAATGGTCGAATTGATAACTATTGTATTTGTTTATCAAATAGTGATAGACTGAGGGGGGGGGGAAGAGCTTGGATGAGGTCTTCCGTCTCTCTGGTATGAGCGTACTTTAGGGGAAGGGTTATGATAAATTAGTTATAGAATAATAACGTTTAGATTACCTCAAGTTTTATAAATTTATTACATTAAAGTACATACGACACGACAAAGAGGTTATATATCCCAACTAGTATGAATCACGACTTGATTAATTCAGGAGCTGAATTTTCTCTTTATCCTACTTTACTTCCCAAACTTTTCCCCACATAATACTATATCTACCCTAAATTCTCAATCTTTTTGTTTCATCCTCTTATAACCATTGCTATTTCTGGCTCATACTTTTAGAATTCTTAGAAAAATGCCTATGAAATAAATAAATCGAATATGAACAATCAGGGACTTTTTGTACCTAAGGATCCGGACCACCATATTAAACCATATAAAATCAGGACAACAAACATGATTTTTCTATTGCCTAATTACCATTTTAGGTTTGCTGTGAATCAGAAGAAGGTATACCAAATAATTATTTTGGATACTTCCAATAAATTTTCCGTTCAGACACAGACTCACGTGTACACCATATATAGATTGTTTATACTTCGATATCTAAATCGATTGTAAATGCCGACTTTTTCACAGATGTATTTGTTCCTAAAGATTATTATTAAAGATTAGGTATGAACAATCACGAATCTAGTTGGAAGAATGTTCTCAATCAATGTAAAGTGAAAAAACGTCGATGGGTTTTTCAAATTTATCGAATAGAATTATTACAAAAAAAACTTGTGAGAATGGATATAATACGAACTTATTGTTGAGTAAACATGTAAGATTTGTAGTATTGCATTAGCAACTAAGGTGCTACTTGGGAGTTAACAATTTCTGGTATACAAGGACAAGTCCTAGACTCATACCTTAAGAACTCCTTATGTGTTTATTTAATAAGCAGTAATAATTTCAATTAGTACAATTATGTATTCATTATCCTTATAATCGATATTAGTACTTAACATTTCATTGATATAAGGTGTCAATACCCATACGGTGATTTAATATGTACCAAAAAAAATATAATGGTCCATTAATGAAACTTGTTAGTTTAAGGACACTCATAAAGACAAGAAGTCAATGACTTTTATCTTAATTTATTTGGAGAAGAAGATATGTAGGGAAGAATTTACTGTCAAATTTTATCTGACACCTTCACTGCTTAAAACATGATAGAATATAACACTGATACAAAAAGAGGAACATTACCCTATATTTCTGCATGACCCGAAAACATACATAAGATTTAGTGGTTGTTTTTAAGTGTTTTTTCAAAACAGATATTCCATCTTCTCTTAACTTTTTTTTTCAACTAAAAGTTATTTTTTAGATGATTACATTAAATTTCCATAGCTTATTTTTTAGGTTATATCACATGTGTGAAGGAATGAAACAGGTTACGTATGCTTAACGAAGGTAATATGATTTTTTTTTTTCTTTGACTTTGTAGGGGGCTAATAGTTTTTAAATGGAAAAATAATAGAGAGGAAGGATGAACAATAACTTAGAACTCAAATATTGTTCAATAACAACTTTATTGACTTAGAGCAATGATTTCAATCAAATAAAAGTCCTTCACAAAAAAAAAAATAAATAAACCTTCCAGAAGCTCGTACAAATTTCCACTTATCGAACCACAATAACAACTACTCCAAACGTAACCTTCTCGCTATCTCTCTCTTCTCAGTGTTGCTATCTCACATTACTTCCTCCCTTAAAAAGGGTGCCCAGAATGGGTATCCTTTTTTTTCTAACCAGGAGAATACCTCCGTGAAGCTCCTATAATCCGACCCCTTCTAAGTTCTCTCAGAAGCCAGCTCCGGGAGAACTGGAACGTCCACTTTTTTTTTCGTATCCTCCATTGAAAAAAGAAATAAGGAATATATAGGTACAAGGAATATGTCAGTTGAAGTTTGCATCATTTTTCTACTATGGGTATTTTAAGGGCTATATCAATTATACACTGTATGTGCAGAGTCTACGGCGCCAAGTGCGTGTTGATACTATGTTGAGCGGGGAGGCTCCGCTTTGCTGGTGGTGATAGAAAATAGGTTTAGATTACAGAGCCCAAACCTCGTCCCATGGTAAGAATATTTACCAAGGGGACATATCCTTGCCATCTCCCAGGTGGTGGTGGAGGAGAGGCGATTTCCCGAAACAGCGGGTTGGTGCAGGCCTTTAACCCATCAAAAACAGTAACAGTATACAAAACAGGGACAGTATCTCTGCAACGCAGTTCCTCTTACTATCTTCCGAAGAACAGAGTTCTGGAAGCTCTGTAGTCTGTTGAGCGTGGTCCTGTACATATGTTTAAACGTCCACTTGTTCAGTGCTTACTTTCTTAGGTGCTTCCTGATCCACCCCGTCCGTCCTGCCCTGTCTGGCCCTGATGCTCTACGGTCACAGAACACTCATCATATGGGGCTGGCTCTCAATAATCCTTATCAGGATCTTCGTCCTCTCCGCTGGGATGTTCCTGTTGGTTTGTTGATACACACCTCTGGGGTGATGGAGAATGCATACGATGCATTGTTGGGAATGGGAAGCTTTGTATTTATGAAGGAAATGTATATAAAAAATTCTCAGATTTGAAAATTTACCAAGAAGGGGGGTGTGAAAGGTGAGAGTAAGGGAGAAGAACGCGTATATTAAGTGATATATTGGTATTTCGCAGAAAATTAATATTAAAGTAGCCATTTCTTAAAGTGGGCTGACCGTGGCTCAGTTGATTGAGGTGCAGGTAACTTACCACCTGGTAAAGACCTAGTAACTTAGGCGACGCCGGTTCTGAACCTACGGTTTCGACTTTTTTCATCACAGCGCTCCCACGAAATCCCAATGAAAGCATGATATGTCAGAAATGACTAATGGGGTCATAAAATAAAAACCCTTTCTTAAAAGTAGGACAATGTCTTTTTTCGACAGAGAAAAAGAAAATCGAAGATAAGGTTATGTATTGTTTGCAAATATGTACAAAAGACCTATTGTATCCCAAGCAGAGATGTAGTAACAGCTACATTGATATAGGTAGTATTATAAATGCTACTTTAATTAAATGAGTTAATATTTATTTTTAAAAACTAATTTAGCTTTTTTTGAGGCCTGTACGATGAATTGAAGGCGGGATAATGGATTTCTCTGTTTCATTTAAAGCGCGGCATTTACATATACCCTTGCAAATCCTGGGGATAACAGGGCACACCTAAAAGCGATATATGTGGTATATATATGTATCGAAGATTTAACTTAATATTTGTATGGATTTCATTACTTATTTTGTGTTGTTCACCTTGCTCGTTACTTACTTTATGTAAAATTCTGTTATTTTAAGTAGTTACAGGATTGTAAATCTTTTTCTTATACTATTTCTTCTCTAGAATTTTTGTAAATATTTAGCTGATTTAACTTTAATATTTAATTTTGGTTTTGGTTTTGCACCACGAAATCTTACATTTCTTGTTATTTTTTTCTTTATAACTTTATTTTTGTTTGATAGTATTTTTTTTTCTGTTTCCTATTGCTTTCTTTAATTATCAATATATATATTGATATGAATATTCGTTGTCTGATTACTTGGGGATTAGTGTAAGGAAAGTCTTGTATAAAGTTTATCAAATTTAACCAAATATTTTCGTTAACATATTTAAAAAAAGTAAATTTCATGGATGAAATATTTGTAAAATGAAATAAGCCTTCTTAAAAATCAGTGGTTCTTAATTTATGAAAATATTTTACAAATCAGAAGCCTTAAGAACATAGTAATCACTAATAAATCATCCTGTACATCTAGAATTATCACATAGCTCTTAGATAGTTATACATAGTTGGGAAGTTAATTAATTTATTAATTACTGGAAGTAACGTAGATAAGTGCAGGTACCAGTATCGATCCTGATTGGTTGATATCCATCGGCATAAAGTGTGTACCTCCTGTTATATCTTCTTTAATTACTTTCCCCTAACTGATTTAAAATAATGCGGCGTTGCTATTACTTTTAGTGTAATTGACCAACTTAACTAAGTTGTCATCACAACATTTTCGGGTCCGAAGTGGCGCCACTGCTCGAATCCATTCGATATATAGATTGAAAAATACTTCGTGACAGCCCCACAGAATAGATATTGACCTTCCCATTTTACCAAGATTAGGTTTATTATCAGTTAGGTAAACCGTATTTTCTGTCATAAGTTAGAGTGCATTAGGATTCAAAAACTGTTTCTGTTCCATCCTATTGCCTTTCAGTGTGGGGACTCTTCTTGGGATTGGTATCATGCATATATATCCCTGGCAAAGTTCCTCTTTTCTCCCAAGATCTTAAACCTAAGTTACCCTATCCTGTCCATGTAGGATATATAGTATATATAGTAGGTTCTTAGTCTGCATTTGAGTCTTCTTGCCATTGGTCTCACCTTAATGGTTTGTATAGGGCCTCTGTGATGGTCCATGGGACATCCATACAACTTCAGTTGTCTCCATAGCAGTACACTTTCAGCTCCTACCTATTACTATCTTTCTGTTTTGTTTTTTACCAAATTTCATTTCAATGGGAATATAAAACAATTTAGCAGTCACACCAGAACCATTTAATTTATTTATCAAAAGAAATTTTCATTGCAGTTAAAAAAGATAAATGGTATATTTTATATATTTTTGCTACTAATGTTTCCATTTTAGGTACTATAATTCATTGATGAGAAAAAAATAAATCATTAGATTTATTAGGTTAGTTGAAGATACAGTATGAAAGAATAAATAAACAACAATATTTCTAAAAAAACAGATTCATTTTTTGTACATAACAAAACAAAATTCTTTTCACTTTGAAATTTCAGACCAAAAAATGAGCCATGCCAAAATACTTTATCATTAATATTACTCCTTATTTATTCTTACTGGTATTTCCCAGATAAGTGAATTAATTCATATTTTTAAAAAAGTAAACAAAGCCACTTCCTCCCCCTTGAACTGCATCTTGCCCATCAACTATTTCTTGTTGCTCCTATTTCTCGTTAGCTGAGAATCCCCTAAAATTTCTTTAATCTTTTCTAAATGGTGAAAATGCCTTTGATGTAGTGCTAAACCTATATCTTATCGGCTGGCATTGGCTAGATTGTCTCCTTCAGAGACAAGGGTTCAAACTGTTTTTTTAATGTCGCCAGGGCATGAATGATTTTGCTAATGGCTTTTAAAAGCATAACATAGGTATGCTATAATTTATTATAATTAAAACTTATATTTTATATAAATAAATAATTATATTAAAAATTATAATTTAAAATTTATTACAATTAAAACATTATTTATTTGCAATAGTAAAAAAAAATCAATATTTTACTAAATAAAAAATATCAAAAAGAAAACAACAGTCATATCAATGATAAAAGCCTTCTTAGTGTAACTCTAGGCTTGTGTTATTATTCTTGTATGTAGGACTGGTAACCAGCTAGTTTATGAATATTTTATTTTTATCTCACTTTTCAACGGAAATACAGGTTTCAAGATCTATTGAGTCTAAATAAATAAGTATCACAAAATAATTAGTAAGCAGCCCAGTTCAAAAATGAAAATTTGAAATTATGAATTTAAGGTAAGTGCAGCACTGGTTGGTTTTGATTAGTGTGTTTTATTTGCTAAATTAATATGCCATTTATTCAATAATTCAAATGTTATAAAAGCTGGAATAGATTTTATAAAAAGTTATATACAAAAACATTGGTAAACTACATATACCACAGATAATTGGAGTCCACTTAACATCTTTGATTTTTCACTTTTTTTTTTAATGATCTTTGGAAAATGGCTTCAAAGATTTTTATTCATTACAAAAACATAGGATTTAATGATCTTCAAGATCAACTATATCTTATGTTTACCATAATAGTTTACTAAAGGTTTCAATGCTGTATTTTCAAAATGGCTTACTCAAACTACTTTTAATTTTTTTTAAATTTCAAATAGTTAACCATCTCTCTTTGCTAGTAGTTAAAAACATGAATAAATAAGAACTTTGAAAGAATTGCATATTTAACTAAAGGAGAAAGATTAAGAAATATTTTCCTAGATAGAAAATTTCCAGAAAAATTAATATCAAACATATAATGCTGTAGAAAGTAATTGAGAGATCAAAAATGAATAAACTTAAAGAATGAGAAAGGTGGAAAAACATATATATGATTAAATAATTGTTTTGAATGAATGTATTATTCCATCAATTAGTTTTACTGACACATACTTATGTATAAAAATATAGTAAGTGGAAGTATTGTCGTTGTGGATAATAACTTGCTACTTTGAAACAAGAAAGGAAATTTATTTCTACACTAGAGTGTTAAGTGAAAGTATGTATGATCCACGAATTTTTAAATAGAAATTTATTTTATTTTTTTCAGTTTTGATGTCTTAATGATCGTAGGTAGTAAATAGTTTTCATTTATAAAATTATGTGTCAATATGTTAAAATAATCAAAATATCAAAAAAATCTTTTGAAAATGTGCCAATTGGTTTTTCTTAGGAATTATATCTATAGAATAATGACAATTTAAAATATAATTTATTTCAGTTTATTGTCAATTATGACTATTCATTATATCACCAAGTTATTTTTTATCATCCCAACACAAGCATGGGCATCATACACATCAATATAAACTATATTTCATAAAATCATAAGTAATGGATTAAGTGTAAAAAGTATATAATTATTTGTTATTTTAGGATTGATGCCCATGGTCATGAAATTGGAGACTCTGAGACATTTAAACTAAATAAAACTAACTTAACTTATTTAATGCACTAAATCATGTAACAAAATAATTCTGGTTTACAATCACAGACTAAAAAATCATTCAGAATGATAATAAAATATATCTTCACTAGGTTAATTTAAAACTATCAATTAAAAATTAACGATGTTATATAATTAAATAATAAAATTGATAAAAAAGAAATACAAACATTTTAAATATTATCTTTAAAGCTTTCAAAATTATTTTAAATAAAAACAGATTGTTGAATCACTGTCAACAAGAACAACAGCATAACAAAGATTAATTAATACGTCTATTTTATGAACTGATTACAGTTTTTAATGTTCATAAACAAAACTTTATTTTAAAATAATCAGTTACTCCTTTATCTATAACATTTACTCATATTCACATATATACATTTACTTAGATATATATACATACAATTATACAATGATAAAGATAATATTGCTAGAGCATTTTTTTGCAATAAAAAAAATTTGTATAACTATTAACAAGAAGAGAGCGAAGTGAGAGATCTAGGAGTGAAAACATGAATAAGAGAGTCCCAGCCACAATCGGCAATTTGTCCCTCGATATGATTATTAAAGTCTAAACCATAAACAAATTCCGAATGGTGCCTGATAGTTTCAACTGCTTCTGTAGAGGCCTTAAAATCCCAAATCCTATAAGTTAAAAATATAATTAATAAATTATAATCAAGAATGAAATAAAAATTTACAAGTTCTTAAATAAAATAAAAATACTAAATTATCACATTTTGATAGCCAGATTAGAGATTTATATTATGTAGAACTTTTTAAAAGCATGTAAGATTGTTGAATAATTAAATGAATGAGAAAGCAATGACAAATTAAACTGGGGTTGCACGTGATAGATATCTGTTGTGCAAGTTTTCAGACATGCTCAGATGGCAGATACCATTATCAAGTAAGTCTTGATATTAAGAAAGTAAATGTCAGTGTACATGATTTTAATGGCTGTGATAACTATCACTATCATTGTCACTGCGGAACCTCAGCTCTATTTAATATTAAAATGAAATAATCCAGAATGGACAGGAGATTCTTCAAAACTGATTTAGATAGAACTAATCGGAGACACAGTAACATCTATGTAGAGACCATGCAACTTTTCATTATAAAAGTTTAATATACTCTTAGTTATTACCCACTTGAATGCAATAAAATATATTTTGCAGGTTGGGATGTACTACTTTCCAAGTTTACTGATAACTAACTATAATTATAATTTTAATTAGAGCTAGTTATCAATATAAATTTATGGACACCAGGTCCTTATGTTTCAAGGTATGCAGCATGTAGAACAGGGCAAATCATCAGATAAAATTAAAGTTCATTCCAAAAATAAGGAAAAAAATCAGTCTTAGCTTAAGAATGGAAAATTGGACAACTAAAAAGCTTGAGAAATTAAACATTAATGCCATATAATTTACTGATTAGGCTAAATCTAAATAAATAAAATATTTAGGAATAAAAAAAAAATATACCTGGTAGTAAAATCATACGAAACTGAAGCTAGAACAGATAGATAGTGTGGTGAAAACTGTACTCTTCTAACAGCATATTCACATCCCTTCAAAAGAAAATATTCAGTTACAAATTATATGTAATTGAATTTATATCATACATAACAAAATGTGCAAAAACGTTGGTTATTAGACAACAGCTATGTTAACAATTAATTAATAGAAAAAAATCAATCTCAACAGATCAAAGATTACCTGAAACTTAATCTTGGTTGTAAGACAATCATAAAATGTATTAATACATATAATTACATATTTTCTTACCTTTTGTTCAAATATTGGATAGGCAAGACTCCTCAGATCCCAACCCCTGATGAGGCCATCAGATCCCCCGGTGGCTAAGATGTTAGCATCATACTTGCACCAACTGCAACTCAGCACTTCTGCATCGTGTACTCTCATGGTCATTGATGCCTTCTGTGGAACATTTGAGTTCCATATTCTCATGGTGCCATCACCTATGTAATATGATTTTTTTAATATAATTCAAAGATGATTTCAAAATGAACATGTGAATGTTAGAAATAATTTACAAACTAATCTTACAAAGCATAAGGTTTTTCATCTTTGACAGCTGATGGCAGTCATGCTTAATTGTATAAGGGCCGGTTGCAACAGTCTCTGTTATAACTTATAAAATATTGTTCAAAATATTTTTATTTTTTTTTATGACATCATAATTAGTTCTAAATATATGGAGATAAAAATTATATTATCTGCTTTATAGTTTAATGTTACTTTGGGTAATGTATATACCTACTAACAAGTTTTTAATTCTTGTTTTGTGGACAGTACCTAATATTTTTTCACAATTAATAATTGTGTTGCAATTCAATAGAACTGCCTTTAAAATATCAGGTGTTCGTATTGTTAAACTTTTTTATTCATAGTTCTTTGAATATATTAGTTACTTCTATTTCAGTAATTTTCAAAAATTTTTTGTTAATTTTATGGTTTTGTGATTTTTTTTTTCAGTATTGTTTATTAGTATTTGAGGCTGAATTGAATTAAAATTCAACATCCTATTGTAACTTGCAATTTTCTTTTTTGTCCACTTTGTATGTAATTTGTTATTTTTTTATCGAGACTTAAGAATAAAAATTAACATTTAAATTTGTTTTAAATTACATAATTTGGACAAGATATTTCCTAATTAACAATAGAATCCTTCCAATACGAGTTAAAACTATCATCAAACTGGCAGATACATGTGTGGTACAAGATTTGGAATGAAATTGAATGTAGTGCATGTATTTTTACTTGTGTTGAGTAAACAAAAATAAGCTATTATATAATAGACCTACCTATTATACTATCAGTTAAACAACCACCATTTTTAATGAACAAGATAAAAAATAAAATAATACACAAAAATTTCAATATAGTATGATGATTTAACTTTATTAATTAGCACACTAAAAATACAATTATTATCAAGTCTACATTCGGTTTGGTACAACCGGCACTAACAAGGTAAAATTTTAACAAATAAGTCATTGAATGTCAAAAATTTGTCAAGATGCATCAGTATACAGTTCAATATTGGATTTATGCAAATAATAATTCTCAAAACACTTATGAGAGCTCATTGCATTCTAAAAGAGTGACAGTCCAGAGTACATTTGAGTTTAGAGAAATAATTGGCCTTTTTTTTAGTAGATTGATGTGGGAACTTCCTTAAGTATGAATGATGGTTTTTACTAGCATATGATTCATAATTTCCTGTGGCAAAAATAGATCCAACAGATAACTAGTTTCAACAGAATGGCATTATCCGTCACACTGAAAGAGAAATTCAATGGGTGAATCTCCAGATTCGGACATACGACATGGCCTCCAAAATCATGTTCAATTTCCCTTGATTTTTTGTAGGTTTATATGAAATCATTGGTTTGCCTAAACAACCAATCAAAGACTTAAATATTTATAGATCTCATATCATCAATGGGATAAAGGACGCATTGTGTTAATAAAAATAAGGAAAATATGATTACTTTTATTAATTCTGTTGTATAAAGCATAAAAGTTATTAAAACCATACTCAATAGATAATAGAAATAATACCTGACACAGAAGCAAAACACGATGGGACATGAGGAGACCACATAGCATTATATACCAGTTGTGAATGGCCGAGGAATGTGGAAAGTGATGAACTCCTCGTTGGATCCCACTGAAATATAAAAGCAATAATCATTATAAATCAAAATGATTAACAACTACATTGAATTCATTCATAAAAAACATTTAATGATCTAATGAAAACCTAACTGCAGTATTTATCAATTTAAGAAACAAATATTATCAATAAAATTTAAAGAATAAAAAAGTGTACCCACTTGCCACTGCTATGATTTCACACGTGTTGACTACACTAACATTTTAATAATAAGTGTGATATAATTGTATGAAAACACTAAGTATATTTGAGTATATATTTTTTTTTTTACAATAAAAGTATAATGTTCAGAAAAGAGGTATGAACAAAATTATTTTCAAAATATAACTAGAGGGTAAGAGAAGAAAAATAGCAGAAAAACAATAAACTTATATGAAACTTAATTGCCATTTCAAACATGTTTGTTGAAAATATTTAAAAATAAGAATGAACAGCAAACAATTTTAAACTTCACTATTTAGAAGTTGTTTCGAGTTTCTGGGGTAACATGAAAATATAACCTTAAAATTTCCGCATTAATTCTCTCTGCACTACCAAGATGAATTTAACCAAAGATACCATTGCTAATAAAACCTGACAGTAACCTTCTAAAAACATTATTAACATGGCTATTTCTAACAAAAATGTAAATAATATTTGACTTCGTTCACACTAATTCATGGAAAATGTTAGCTTATGACATTTAAGCATTGGCCAGTGTAAACTGCAGACATAAAAATGTTATTAACTTTTTTATTAAAAATAGAAGTTTTAATAACATGTTGCTATTGGCTGGTGTTAACACACTCCAGTATCTAAACCACATCTGAGAGGATTAATTATTTTCATTATATAATAATAGTCTTTTGCACAGTATAAATGTCATTGGAAAGGTGTGAAAGGGTACAAAAATTAAATCAATCAACGAAAATAAAACAATAAAATAACTTTCGATGTTTTTCAAACAAAACAGAGAAGAAGATAATAATGATTTAGTTTTGCTGCTCATGCATTTATATTATACATTTATATTTTATTTATATTCTTTACTCTGTTCAACCTCAACACTCCATATTAATGTTTCTTATCACAATGATATCCCCATAACTCAAGATATATCTACCAATATGGTCCTTTAAGATCATTAAAAGTCTTTATTCATGTTGTCATGATATAACAGGCTTTAGAATTAGTAATAAATATAATTATTTAATAATTACCAGTTTAATTGAACAATCCCAGGATGCAGATAAAACATGTTGTTCTTGCCTTGTTTGGCTCCAATCAACACTGTAAACTTCTTTTTTATGCTCTTTAAGAATTTTAGCAGGAGCCTAAAACATTATTTATGGGTATAAAATAATTTTAATACTTATTACTAAATTTCATTCCAAAACATAAGGATTATGAAATATATTTGTATATGAAGTGCATATCATCACAAATGAACAGATCTTTGGAATACAACATAATAATTTCTGTTCACGGAATGAACTGAAAAATAAAAATACCATATTTATAATAATTGCAAGGGTAATTTATATGAAAATATGTGGTAAGAGGAATGACCACAGAAATTGAAAAAATAGTGCTCAAAACAGAGCTGAATAGCGGAAGGTGATATAATCAGCCTCAGGGTCAATAAGGACTGATTAAGAGTTTATTTCCAGTAAAACAAAAATTAATAAAAAACATTAAATTTGTAGAATGAATGCCCCATTGCAGATTAAGGGCTTGAGAATAGGGAGAACTTTACCCACTCAATCGCCTATAGAAAAATGGCTGTTTGAGGACAAACTTTCCAAAACTAACCATCACTGTGTCCAGCATAAAGTAAAATATATATATTACGTTGTCATGATTTCCAAATGGGAAACTAGAAAACAATGCACCATTTTTGTGGAAAAGGTTTAAAGCATGTCAACATATAATTCAATAAATAATATTGATTTAAAAATTATTAAATACATAGCCCTGAATATACGACAATAACCAGATCTAACATGCAATATAGAATAACATATAATATAATAAACAACCAAATATAATTTATTTATGCTTATTTTTATATAGTAACTTTTCAATTTATTTTTAAATTAATAGGTATGCAGGATTTAACATATCACTGCAAAGAACAGGTAAAAGACAGTTTGATAAAGCCAGTACTGTAAATTCATTAAAAAAAAATCTTTCAGGAAATAAGAGTGATTCTAAAATTTTTCTTTTTTTAGTCAATTTATTACAATATTAAAAAAAATTTATTGCGATTGAAAACAAGAAATTAAATCGATAAGCATTCCTTGTATATATTATTAGTCAATATATTATAAAAACCAATATAAATATCAAGGGCAGGCAGGAAAAGTAGTACAAGTCAGGAAATGGCTAAAATAGTTTAATTTTCTATAATTAAAGCTAATCCTAATAATTACAATTAATTATTAAAACCTAAAATGAGCCAGTCTTTGAGGTACAAATAATTCAGCTTGAAAAAAAAATCATGATAATTTTTGATTTTTTTATTCTCATTCTCCTTATATCCAAAAACATATAATAGAACAGAAATAAAAATAAGTATTACCTGAAGGTTACAGGATGTAATAATTAACAGGTTATATAATGATAGTAATTCGAACAGCATTGAATGACTAAGCACAAAATAATTGAGATCATTACAACTTGTATCAGAAAAATAATTTTAATTCAACTGAAATTTCTAACAAAATGCTGAATCTGAGTAGTCATGTATTAAAATAAACAAATAATGACAAATTAAAAACAAAAATTAATAAATAAATATCAGCTTTTCCAGATATGATCTTATTTTGTTCATTTCGGTATTACAGATTAAATTACTTATAAGTAAAGCAAGTTACCTTAGGAGAATTAACATCCCATATGTGGAGGATTCCGTCACCACTTGCGGCAACAAGTATATTTGGATTTGTTTCACTCCACACTACATCAAATAAACCATCTTGCCATTCGTATCTAGCAACTTCTTCGAAACTGTCATTTGAAAGAAGGTCAAGCACAAATAAAGTACCACCACCTGCAAGCAAATTTGATAATAAAATATTAATATTAAGCAATATGAACACAAAACAGCAAACATGTTATTGTTTCAGATGTCAATATACCTGCTAACCCGAAGTATTGTGAAGTAGCACATACCAGTCGATGAGACTGAAATGGTGAAAACCGAACAGAGTATCCATGACGATTAGGAGTCAGATAAGTTGGCATATTTTTCTGTTATATCTACAACAAAATATCCTATTAAAATATAATTAATTAAAAATAAATGGTTTCTATCACAATATGTAAATATTCCTTGCCTTAATAAATTTGGTATTTTATAAGTCAATACATAACTTTTGAGGTTTGGTGCTAATAAATATGTTAGAAATAAAACAGGCATTATTAATCAATTTGATATGACACTGACCACTTGAACTCAACATGTTTACAATCTAGTATCAGTCTTAGGAATACTATAACCACACAGAAGGTTTCATCCTACTATGTTGCCCTCTATAGAACAAAATTTTAACCATTTATTCCGGGTTCGGTTCGGAGCTATAATTTTAAGTTTAAGTTTATTTAAATCTCAAAGGTAATTTTTATACAAAATCTTCTATCAACTGTAACTCGTGAACATCCTTGTACAATTTTTATTCAAAAAAGTTTTGATAAAAATACTAGAGATTACAGCGTAATAGCATAGTTTTTTCTAAATGAAAAAACAACAACACTTGAGTGGGTTTGAAAAATGGAACTTTTCGGTTATCTATGAAAATCCTCAAAAAATCCCTTTAAATTATCCAATTATTTGTAACCAAGCTTCATCATTGTGATGTTTGTAAAAAAAAAATTGTTTTCGAGTTATAAAAAGAAAAATTATTATTTTTTTTTAATTATCGGTTTGAAGCTGACTGCTAGCGAGATCTCAACTCTAAAATTTGGATTCAGCTTCTCCAAAACATAGTGGATTGTTAATTAAAAAAACTTCTATGCTTTTTCCTGGAAACACCCCTTTTGAACTCTCAATGACTGGACTATTTTTAAATCGCGCTCTTCCAGCGTCGTATCGTAGACGAAAATTAAATTGGTGTTTTTCTTGATCGTGGCACATCTGAAAGGAAGATAATTAATTTATTTTGTATTTGATGTGTCCTATAGATTGTACTGTAGATTTTGGTTACTTTTTGACAACTTTATTAGCTTTAAGACAATCTATGGAGGTTTCACAGTAAAGAAACACGTGTCTACGATTTCTTTGGAACACGTACATTTTAAGAAAAAACAATAACTTTTTTTTTGTCTGATGTGCCACTATTAAAGCAAAACAGCGACATATAGTATCTACATTTTATTGGAAATTATATCTACTTTAATGTTCTATCAAATGTTCATTTTCTATTTATAGGCGAAAAACTGAACAATGTTCCACAATTTGTTTTTCATTTCCGTTACGGGGTGGCAAACCTAGTGTGCAGATTCAACATCTCAAAACCTTCTATATTCTATATATAAGAAAAAAATATGATTATTTGATGAAAACACTCCTTTTGAATCTTAAATGATTGAACAAAGTGATGTAAGTATGATTTTGGAGGCTCTAGCAAGCTGAGTTTTGAGGTCCTTAGAGTTTCTTAATCAAAATTTGAAGAAGTGGGTGTGTGTTATACATAATAATACTATTTTTGTTATTAATTATAAATGCCTATTGAACTATGTTATATAAATTTTATTATTACAATATCATGCTCAAAATATACTTAATATAGTTTAGAAACCTATGCTACTTAACTTGTTATTCTACTTCTATTCTATGTATCAAATGTACTATTCTGTTGTGAGTTTTGAATTAGATGCAGCCTTTTTGCCTTACTACTGTTCCGAATCTAGGTTAGTTCAGCACCACAGTTTTATACAAATAATTAATTTTTTAGTGGCTTTTAGTCATAAATAGAAGTTTATATACATTACGAAACACAATCGCCGGATTTTAATTAATTCTTTTTAATGAAAATATTATATTTATGGGCTGTTTTATTTAAAGATTTAAAATGATCTTCAAACGCTGTACTCAGAGTTGTATGTATATTGGTATTCTTTTATCACAGGAAAGATTAGTCTCCAGGATGACATTAATTAATTTGTATGGATAAAATAATTATTTTTTTAATAGGATATTAATAATGAATACTAAGATACAGTACAAGCTGCACCTATCCACGTTTACATAATAGATCTTTAAGCATTTTTGATAAATTATTACAACAGAACCTTAGGAAAATACCTTAAAATAAAACACTATTAAAAAACGTACACCAGCTAAGAAATGTTAAATTTTAAATTTTTATGAATGAATGACTTCAAGTATCTTTTTAACCAGATAGATATATTTATTATATTTTATGTACTACAGATCCTCATTAAACACACTAGTAAGTGATCTGCACCAATGTACTGAGGTTTATTTGGATATAGAATTTTGGTTTTCAGCAAATCACGCACACTTGCAACAGAATACATACATTATCCAAAATTCTTCAAAAAGACTGCTAATGTATTCTTATTAATTGCTGCTTATTGTATTCTTATTTCAAATCACGCCCAAAATAACATAAAAATATCATCAGTAATATCTTACATATTTCAAATTAGATACATTTTATTCTAGAACTCGTTTCTGCCCAATCCAATCGTACAATAAATTTCCACCATCCCATTACCCAATCCTGCTAAAAGCGGTTTGAAAAAATTGCTCTGGGATCTCTTGCCAAGACCATTCATATTATGTTGCCAGAGGTCTATGGTTTAGAACACTCAGCTGTCCTGAGGGGTTGTAAAGACTCAGTGGTTGTAATGGGAAGTCTCAGTAAAGTATATATAATACATTTTAATGAAGGGTACAAAAAAAAATCTCTTGCTACTGCAAAATTGTAATCATGGCCCTCACCATCTAGCGATACTATGGGAAAACATCGCTTGGTTTCGTTGGAACTAGGGATGCACACTGTGGGGTATTTGATCTGAAAAGCTGGCCAAAAATCATTTTTGTGCTTCTACTCTTGGTATGGTATTTTTATTAAGTCTTTGAATGCGTCCCGAACCAGAACCGTCGTTCAAAAAACACCATGGAAGATCAAGTTATCGCTTTCACTCGTTCGAGTTGTTTGTAGTTAACCCTTGCTCCTTCCGTCTTAGAATTTTTCTAGTAGGATCATATAGAATAGACAACTCACAATAACGAGATAAGTATCCCACCGTAACCTTAAAGTGCCACAGGTAGGAAAAGGTAATACTCAACCTGATTTATGTTTTTCCATACGTAAAGCAACCGCTAATTTATTGGTTTTTTATTCTGTTTTAGAAAAATCGGAAAAAAAAAATCAAGGTATGTACTACAGTTTATGACCATTTATAAATATTTTAGCTCGCTGCTAAAGTGTTAAAGCTACTTTCAATGCTCTACTTCTATAAACAAAGGTCTTTTTGTTATTTTTGCCAGCGTTTCTTTGTGTTCATTTCTATTTCTATAAAGCAGTAGTCTCAGAAATGGTTGTTAATATTTTTTGCAAATAATTGTTGAACCTTCCTAAATCGTTTTTTTATAATTAATAATACTATAAAGAGATGGCAGGTAATGACGGGACAGATTAAATCGGATATTAGAGAAGGGAATAAAATATTCAGAGTAGAATTTAAAAAGAATTAGGTTTAATAGTTGATGTTCCAAAAGGTGGCGATAGAAATACCAATGACAAAAATACAATTAAAAATTTGTTTGAAGTCGTTGATCGATTAGTGGAAATAATTGGGGTCGATACAGAATTGATTAAAACGTAATCCTAAAGGCGAGGATGAAGAAATTTTAGATCTAAATGATATTTTTATTCAAAGGAGAATATTATACTAACAAATATACCATAGTCCACATTTCATTTCTTAATCTAAAAATTAGTCTTGTTCTGACACCATCAATGAGGAAATTCCTGGCAGACAGTTTCGATGAAAAATCCAAGAAATCGTTTAAACCTACGCTGTACGCCAGGGGAATCTCATATCCACATATTGTTATCAATCATTGAGTTATATGCGTTGTTACAAATATTGGCAAACTAACAGAAGCCTCCATGTGTTATTATATTTCTTAGATATAATTAATATTTCTAAAACGAGCTATACTTTAGGGTTTCGGTAACTCGATTTGGAGGCTTTGAAAGAGTTAGGTAACTGAATGTGATCTTGTTAGTATGGTAAGGTGCGCAATCTTGGAAGCCGGAAAAGTTCTATATAAGGGACTAGTGCTTAGTAGTGACCCTAGAATCCTCTTGCAGAGGGAGTGTAGTGAACTGAAAAACTCATACAAACAATTTGTGTGCTATAAACCTGCTATTAGGTGTTGTTTTAGTGAGATCTTTAATTGATCAGAAGAACCAACGACTCGGCTATTCAGCAACCAACGACTACCGCTGCGATGAACTCACTTCTCGCTCTTTTCAATGCCGGCGTTGTCGCCGTTAAAGTTTTCAAGAAGACAACACCTAATGGTAACTACTACTTTGCTCCATAGTATATTAAAAATATAATATGTTAATCTACCTAAAATTACTTTCATAAAGCTAATTCCACACATTAATTAAGAATAATGTGCATCTGAACTATCATTAATCAATCTTCGTAATGGAATTTTTTTTAATAAATAGAATTAATTTTATTACAGTCCCTTTCAATAAAAATTTTATATTTAATAAATAATACCCATTCAATTATTCTAATTTAGTTCCTAGTAATTTGCATAAGATTGTATGCCATTATTTGAATTAATTTACATTAATTTCATTAATTTCAATTACAAAAATAATTGTGTGATTATAAAAAACGCATATTATTTTTCTAAATTAAATAGTCAAGCAACTGTGGTATGATTACATTTAAAGTAAATAAATGCTAGAATAAACTTGTAATTAAACTTCAGCTTAATCATAATATAAAAATTTTAAACAATAATGTCGTTTGTTGTTATATAAATTCAATATAAAGTTTAAAAAATAAATAAATGATATATGTCAAAAGTGTTTAAGAATATTTTGGTTTATTTTCTTGATATTATCTGACATTCTTAAATTTTTAAACACTATAAACTTTTGTTTAGTAATCAACCAGTGGTAAAATGAATTTTATTCTCATAGTTAATATTAAATACAATGAATCTAAAAAGATATTCAGTTTTGTTATAAGTATTCCAATTAATCAAAGATCTTATTTTATATTTAATTCAAAGTTTATTATTAAAATGATTTGTTATTTTATTATATGAGGAATGTCAGCAGGTTATAATTTCTTTGAAAATATACAACATTACATTTACTGCTAGGTAAGTATACTAAAGTTTTTATGACAGGGCATGGGACAAATAAAATTTTCTTTAAGTCTTCATATATTTTATTTTATTAGCCTGTTTCCCCCAATATTATGAATTTATCTTGGTTCAAAACACCCTTGATTATCATATTACAATTTTATTTAATCATTCTCAGGTTCAATTTTTTAATTTAATACATTATGCACATTTTTAGGCGTTAAACAAGTTTAATTTGATTCAATAAAGTCTGTTTTATATCATGGTAGATTTATAAAATATCCATTCAGTTGTAATATGCAAATAAAAATGTGATGTTTAAAGTAGTGACTAAAAGAATTGTTGGACAATAGTAAAGTTATAAACAGATTAAATTGGGAGAAAAATGATTCTGATAAAATAAAATAAGGAAAATAATTGAATCTGTCAAGTCAGATGAAGTGCTAAATATTTCACATCATTAATACACTTTTATTTATTTCACAATAGGCAAGGTTACAGTGTACCTTGGCAAACGAGACTTCATTGACCACTTAGATCACTGCGAGGTTGTAGATGGTGTTATTGTGGTCGACAATGACTACCTCAAAGGAAGAAAGGTTTATAGCCAGGTATAAAGTCTATTTTGATATCATAATATAATACTTTATTTATTACCACTCATTTTAAAAGACATATGTAACTACATTTGGATGAGGATAGTTAACAAATAATATTAATTGTTTTTCAAATATTCAGATTTTATTTATGAATCAATGATATGTGAACAATGATAAACCTTAAAACAAAGGGTCCTGTCTGTAAAAGCTGTAAAATTCTGATTTAAATACTGTAAACTTATCCAAGTTTACAGTATTTAAATCAGAAATTTTATATCTTTGAATTTACTACTATTATCATCATAAAACTCTTTATTGAATCTGTAGTATTTGTTCAGCTTATTAAATGTAGAATGAGAAATTTGTAATGCAATTTCAAAAGAGAAAATCAAATCTTTTGTAGTAAAAATTTGTTGATATATATTTTCGGCCATAAGGGAATCTTTTTCGTATGCTAGTTATAGACAATGCTCATAGGTGTCAGCACTTTCCTAAATATGGTTTCATAAAAGATTTCTCTCAATTGAGTACTATTTTTAATACATTTCCAATTGCTGTATAACGGAATTAAAATATCTTAAATATTTAGTTGATCACTAAGATTATTTTCAAATGATTTTTAATTATATGATTGAAACATGAATAATCGGCACACAATTGAAATATTTTTTTTTTTATATGTCTATCGTTCTAATAATTTAATTAGAGATAATTATTTTCTTTATTCATCGACATTGGTTATTATAAGTAATATCGGGACTCAGAAAATATCAAACTATTTTATTAAATTCATTAAAATTATTCTGTTTATTTATTGTTTTCTTAGAGGGGTTTGCTGCGGAATGTTCCAAATAATGTTATTTGTATCTGTTCAATAAACAAGACCTCCCAAAGAAAACAAAGAAAATTACATGTTAAAAACAAATTAAATAATATCCGAAAAAATCTAGAACTATTTATTTAACGTTTTATATAGTTTATATTTCATAATATTATAGGTAAATATTTTGGGATTATGGTGCTAAGCAAACTAGGCCAACACAGTAAAAAGTCAAAACACAGGCTAACAGTCAGGATTATAATAAATTCTAAGTCTTTAAACTTATTCCTTGTGATGTTATTACTCCATACATTTAATAGCTCAATTATTTTACACAAGGAATACTATCATATATTATGTCTTCTGTTGTTATTGAATGATGTTAATGAACACGTAAATGTAAATACTGTATTGAAAACCTTAGCTTCAAACATACAAAATTTTATAGAAATATAGTGATCCCAAGTTTCAAATAATAAACAACTAGTTTGTTTCCAATGGCCACGAAAATTATGTTTTGTTTGTCCCTATAGATGGCCACGACCTACAGGTTTGGGCGCGAGGAAGATGAAGTTATGGGGCTTAAGTTCAGTAAAGAGTTAATCCTGACTAAAGAGCAAGTAGCACCCCCAAGTAGCAATAACGAGAAAAGAGAACTGACTCCTATCCAAGAGCGGCTCTTGAAGAAGTTCGGCAACAACGCCTTTCCGTTCACCTTCCAATTCCCATCCAACTCTCCGTGTTCCGTTACCCTCCAGCCCGGCGATGACGACCAGGGAAAGCCTTTGGGAGTCGAATATGCAGTAAAAACTTACGTCGGCGACAACCCAGACGATAAGGGACACAAGAGGTCATCAGTGACCCTGGCAATCAAGAAGGTAAGATTGGTAAAAAATATTTCTTATAATTTTTTCAGCTTGGCATTTAATCGTTAATATCTGACCATTCTCCGCTCACAGCTGCAGTTTGCTCCACAAGGACGTGGTCGACGTCAGCCGAGCTCTCTGGTTAGCAAGGGATTCACTTTTTCACAGGGCAAGCTCAACCTGGAGGTGACCCTGGACAGGGAAATATACTATCATGGAGAGAAGGTGGCTGCCAATGTATGTGTCAGCAATAACTCCAGAAAGGCTGTTCGCAACATCAAGGTTTGTTAGATTATTGAGAGAACTTTATAGGGTTACTTAATGTACATGTACATAATTAAAAAAATCTTTCGATTAATTTATTTATGTTCATCTTCGATTACCTTTACCAACAGATCTACGTGGTACAACACTGTGAAATCACAATGGTCAATGGGCAGTATTCCAAGCACGTAGCAAGTTTAGAGACTCGTGAAGGGTGCCCTATTACTCCAGGCGCCTCTTTCACTAAAGTCTTCTACTTGGTGCCTCTGGCCTCCAGTAACAAGGACAGGAGGGGGATAGCTCTCGATGGCCATCTCAGGGTGAGATAATATAAGCTTTCAACATTTCCCATTCTTGACAATTATTTTAATCATGCCCACAAACAAACTTTGTTTACAGTTATTATAGAAGCAAATAATAATAGTAGTCTTTTATGTTAGGATGATGACGTCAACTTGGCATCGTCGACTCTTGTCGCAGAAGGGAAGTGCCCCGCAGAAGCCATGGGTATAGTAATTTCTTACTCCCTTAGGGTCAAACTAAATTGTGGAACTCTTGGAGGGGAATTGGTCACCGATGTGCCTTTTAAACTTCTTCATCCAGCACCCGGTAAGTTGTAAGGTTGTCTAGGCAACTTTTGGTGAATTATAGACAAGAGAAAGGACTCAATGTCCACAAGATAACTGACAAAATTTGACAACCACAAAATTTTTGAGAAATTGGCTCAATGTATTTCGATACGAATCATAAGATATATTTCTGTGCTAGGCTCAATGGAGAAAGACAAGATGAATGCATTGAAAAAGAGTAAGAGCATTGAGAGATCTCGCTACGAGAACTCCTGCTACGCCGATGATGACGACAACATCGTATTCGAGGACTTTGCAAGGCTTCGCTTGAACGAACCTGACGAATAAATAATCTTCAAGTTGAAAAAGATATATACTCTATTATGTTATAACCATTTATCAAAATAATCTATTATTTTTAACAAATAACCAATTTATAATTTTAACTATCATAATGCTATATGATTTAAAAGCAAACATATTTTATTAAGGTGCTTCAGCTGTATTGTTATCCTTATTTCTCTTTTGCTTTTTTTTCTTCCTTAATCAAAAATTGAAATGAATTCGGTGCCAAATTAATTAAATTGATTGTGCTGAGTATGATTTTACTCACAGGTACATGACAGTCAAATTAGCATTATGTGAAAATATATATTATTTCTGACAATTATTTGTTTTAAAGTATGTATGTTAATTATAAAGTTGTATTTTATTGGCTAGTGAAAATAAATTACGATAGTGGTAAATATCTCAAAAGTAACGTATAATATTTTTAGAGTAAATAAATACAAGTACCCACATTGGTTATTTTGTTTGATTCAAAATATATAATATACAGCATACAAAACCTGGTGTTTCTTTACTTGGAATATGACAACTTTCTTCCAGATTGAAAACCGCTAAGCTCATTATGTAAATCAGTATAAATTATTTTTTTGTTTTTTGTTTTGTCTAAAAATAAATCTCATACTGTCTGGCATAGTTTTGAGTCCCTCGGCTGCTTGTTTTCTAGATGTTGAAACCTTTGTTTCTTAGTCTACTATTTCAAATAAACATATATACATATTTAATTTTAAAAACTTTTTTAAATACATTAAAATTTTATTCAATACACAATTAAAAAAAATTTCACAATCAAAAGTTTTTGATTTTTAAAGATATCTACACCACTGAAACTAATAATACAAATAAAATGACTGACAAAAATTTTACTAAAGAAAACATAAATATTCACGTTTTGCTGTAGATCGAAACACAACGACTTTGATTTTAAGAATACTTTATTAAAAAATAAATAAATAAAATAATAATAATAGACGCGATCTCCATAAAATCATTATTGTGCTACATTATGATGCATATAATTATCCATACGATCAAATATATCTTATTATTTGACGGTTCTATGGTTATACATTATATTTGACGGTTCGATGACTTTAGATTTGCGCTTATTTGCACTGGAGGAGGCCATTTCCTACAACACATTGTCCAAGTTGTTAAAGTGTGGTAACGTAAATATATTTTTCTAATCCGAATAAATGTGAAAACGGTGTAAAGTTTAAAGTCCTTAAGCTATCATTATAGGATACTGCTCCCTCTTACCAAAGGTTTAGTTTTGAAACTAAACAGGCGGAAATAATCAAGTTTGCTGTAAAGTGTTCAATCCTATACCGTATTTACTTCAACAAAGGACTTGATTCTTCCAATTCGTTTCGTGCATAGAGAAATGGAAACATATCTTAACTAAACCATCACCAATGATTGTATTGATTCATATCTGTTTATGGAATCGTTTGAAGATTCCAAGTATTTTAATTACATTTTCTAACTTCAATTAGTACTAAATACTAATACTAGTACTTTAATGAACTTTTTTTAAAATAATTAATTATAAATCATCTTCCATTATTAGTGGTCATAACGAATGGATATATATGAAGGATGAAAGAATTTGATTATTTACTTTAATTTTTTTTGTTTTAAGCCCCATGGGTACGCGGGGATGATGTCATGATAAAAACGGGTTGAAGGAAGCCTCTTTTTCTACATTCTGGTAATGCATTTTAAGAGGGGGCTGAGGAAATTTGATTATTTGGAAAGGGGTAGTCTGTCACATGTGTGGCCGTCCTGTCGGTGTCAGTTGTCATAAATAAAGAGTGTCTTTGCTTTTTGAAGTGAAGTATGTCTCACTATACCCCTCATTAATTAGTAAATAATTTGAATTTACTAAAATGTACATATTTCTGTTCTTGTAAAAATTCGTATTTTAGGATTTATCGAGATGAAAATAAGGAATATAAATTTTGTGTTCTGGCCAAAGATGCAATAGTTTAACAGAAGATAATGAAGCTGTAATGCTCTCGGGAAAGATCCAGCGGTCTTAGCTTTTCCGTTAGATTAATGTCCCTGAGCGCTTGGTTCAGAAGGTTGTGGGTTCTATTCCCACCTGGGCTGGTCAATATTTATTTCGCGGTGGTCCCGAGAAATGAACCTTTACATTTCCACTATGGGGCTGTATAGGTCCTCAATGGACGATTTGAACCAAAAAAAAGAAACAATTTCTATTACTAAACATAAAAAAAATTAAAGATACTTTAATGATTTTTTTTTACCTCCTTTATTGTATATATATATAATATATAACAATATTAATATATACCTAAGTATATAAAAACGTAACTCGTGCCCTTCCTTTGGCATATAGCATTATTAATATATACCTAAATGTATAAAAACGTAACTGGTGACCTTATTTATATATATAACAATATTAATATATACCTAAGTATATAAAAACGTAACTCGTGCCCTTCCTTTGGCATATAGCATTTTATAAGGGGTTGGGCCGGGTCCGCTGAACGATATTGTAACCACTGCCTTCAGCTGACCCATATTTTTTAAAAATATGTTATTTAAGCTCTATCAAACTATTTCAATGAGTATAAGACCAACCTGATATTAAATAGTATTTCATTCTTTGTTGACATGGCGCGTTTAATCTGAGTCGTTTTCAAGAAAATTGATAAATTGATTTTAACGAAAAATTTGCTGCCACATCCGCCTTAATTATGTAATTTCCGTTTCGCACGACATTTTGTTTTTTAGCTATGTTATTCACAGGCACACAAATCATTTTGCGAGATCAGGGTTTCGGACCCAGGGAATCTCAAAATATGTATTTCTTACAGAAATTTCAAAACTAGAATTCAAAATTTTGCAGCATCGCAATACTTACAATATATTTCGTATATGTATATCTGTGTCAGTGAGAGTAAATAGGGAGCAGACAAAGTTGGAAATTGACCTAAAAATAACAAAACCGAAAAAAAGCAAATCATTTCCTATCAATGGATAACATGAAACCGGACATAGATATCTGTATAAAATATAAAACAAAATTTAAAAAGACAGTGTGTTTATCTTACACTGAAATGTTTTGCAAGGGTATCGT
This sequence comes from Halyomorpha halys, assembly GCF_000696795.3. Taxonomy (NCBI): domain Eukaryota; kingdom Metazoa; phylum Arthropoda; class Insecta; order Hemiptera; family Pentatomidae; genus Halyomorpha; species Halyomorpha halys. The sequence goes on from NW_027109643.1 coordinate 312,637, forward strand.
TTTATTTTTCAATGTTGCAGATTTAATAATTTTTGTTTACCGTCTAATTGTTCACTTTGTTGGCTTAAAACTGTGGATTCTTATATTTTGTAATCATCAAACTTTTTTTTTTTTATTATTTATTTATTGTAATTTACAACTGTACAAAATAATACAATAGGTAAATATGTAGTATTGTACCCATTGGTGGTACTTCAAACATTAATTTCAACTAGAAGGTCCCGTGGCCATCTTCTTTTCAGACGCCTCGGAGGATTATCAGGGATTGTTAAGGATGAAAGATTAAGAATTAATGGGTTAGGATGGTTAAAGAGTTTGGAATAAAAAGACGCATATCTGTTTTGGGTCAAATCTGCAACGAATGGGATGTTAAGGTCTATCAAACATTTAAATTTCGAATTTTCAAACATTAAAAAAAAAATTGTTTTTTTCCATAGTTAATATTTCTATTTTTATAAACCCCTTAAGCACTCATATTCATATATCCAATACATAAAAAAAATATGTTCAAAATTGAAAAGTGTTAGTTTAAATAATTTTTAAAACACAAACAATTTAGGTGCATAGTACTCTACCTGACTAAGAACGTCCGAAGTTCTCATCTCCCTAGTGTCAAATCAGTAAGAGAATATCCATAACATTGCTATTCCAATGCTGACCGATAGGCTTGGCCTAGAACTAAGCCTAGCCCCTGACTTAGCAAACACCCCTTAAAGATTAAGATAAGACTTCATTAACACCAGATGTCGTATCACAGCAGAGAACGAAACCCGCTGGCCGGATACTCGAGGTCACGGTCTTGGAAGTCCCTCCTGGTGGAACAGTTTTCACCTCGCCAGCTGTTCCTTTTGTTACCACTGGAGCAATTAAGCCGAGGCCATCCTCTGGAAACTGAGAACACGTGTATGATCGAGGCAGATTTCTCTACCGGTTGCTTAACACCCAATACGGATTTCATAATAGACGATTATCTTAATAGAATAATTAGAGAAGAAACACGCACTTAAAGAGCATGTAATCTGAGGAATATTGGTTTGCGTACAGAGCCCTTGGCCAAGCTTGCCATATGTAACCTTGACACCGCTGAGTTTTGGGTCCTAGAACTCTCCGATCTTTTCACATCTGATTTCTTTATCAGTCATTCAAGCAAGTGATATCCTGTGGTGTTAAGCTTTGGTTTGGGAACGGAAAAAAATCCTATTGATGTCTCAGAAATGTTTTCTAAAGTAGATAATTTCTCGAAACCTCAAAAGGGTGAATAAGAAGGTCCTACATCCAGCTGTAATATATGAGAGTGAGGCGTGGACCCTAACCAAGCAGCAAGAGAGGTTACTCAGTGTATGAGAGAGATAAATTCAAAGAAGGATTTACTGCATAAAAACAAAGGTAGAACTTACGGACCAGATATAATTTCTTTCATTTAATAGAAAATAACAAGTTGGCTGGGTTATATATATCGTATAAAACAAAATAGACTCTCAAAGGACATGATGGAAGGACATCCAGGTGAAGAAAGAAGGAAGAGGCAGGACTAAACTAGAATGGCTGGGCGATGTAGAGCCTGACTTCAAGACATTTATTCTGAGCACTTGGGAAGCAGGTGTAGTGGACTGGCGTGGGGAAGAGTTGTGTAGGAGGCCGAAGTCCTTCATTAACTATATTGGCTAACAACCAATAGTAATTCAACAATTAATTCGGCAATTTAATGATGATTGACTATAAGTTTTAGTTTTTGTTTAATTCATTTAAGTAAAATTAAAATCTAGGTGGGAAACGTCATCTACCAATTCACCAAAGGATAAATACACCAAATGTATAAGGAACGATCTTAAAATGAAACTCTCGTAAAATAAAAAAAATTATCATCGTAATTAAAATTATTTATTTTTGGTTTATTTAATTTTATATTTTTCTCATTTTTATTACACTACATTTTGTATAAAAATTAATCTATTGAGATAAATCGAAATGCGGATATACTGTTTTTGATAGAAAACTCATCATGATCGATGATGTGTCATCGTACACATGGGTATGACACAAGTAGATTAACCTATCACCCTTCTTATCTCTTGATATCTTCGGTTCAGATCAACTCCTTTTAAAATTCATTCCCGGCGTTCCGATTTTTAAAAAATTCAATTTAAACTACTTCCTTTGACGAATCCTTTATTAATCGTAGAACTTCCTTTTGGATATTTATATCTTGTTACGTTTTCGATCTCCTATTTCCACATGATTAATTTACATCTTCTACGAGTAGATAAAATCATAAATATTTGCAGTAATAAATAATTGTTATTTTATTTATTTATTCATTCGTATTTGAATGTAATCAGAAATACTTTAAATTAGTTATTATTTGAAGAAAAATATTTTTATAGTTATTTTAACTAGAAAATAAAATATTTTATCTGATATATTGAAAGTATATGGACCAACGATTAGGGGCGATACTTGATGAATGAATTATTATGAATAATAATACTTATGAAGTAAATTATTTTAAGTGGAAAACAATCTCAGCATAAATAAATAAATTTTCAATTTCAGTTGTGATTGTTAATGAAACATATAAAATCAAAAGTCAAGTTGAAATAAATTTTTTTTCAATATAATTTATACAAAATGACACGCCAATTAATTAGGAGAAAGTTGTAATTTTTTTTTTTTTTTTTACAAACAATGGAATAAAGGTAGAGTTGAATAGTATTTCAAGAATGAAATAAATTTTATATATTAAATAAACATACAAAACATAGGCTACCCTCCCATTGTCCTCTAAAATGGTCCTGAATTTCGACCGTTATCTATTACACCTTGAGGTAAGAACTGGGAGCGACAAGTTTGAGCATTCTCGCGACCCGGATGACCCCTGCTGACCAAGAAGGGCTTCAACAACAAATGGTAATCAGCTGGTCTTAGCCATGCAAAAATATTCTTTTCGAAACATGCCGAATGGGTTGGGGTCCAAAACCGGACGGTATTCTAATTCTGTAACTAGTTTATATGGGTTTGTGCAGCAGAGATACAATAGTCTATTGTCAATGGTATTCACACGTTCTGAAACTATTTGTAAATATTTAATGAAAAAGTGAGAATTGGTATTCAAGTGTACTTAGACTGGAAATTGTTTTAGGAAATATTTATATATTACTCAAAGGTACTTAATGATAAGAGTGTCGATATTTTCTAATAGAATTATTTTTTATAAAGGTTAGGATTTCAACTAAAACCCATGAGTTAGTTGACTCATTTATCAAAAATAATAAAATAACAACAGCCAAAAATTCAGATTCAGTCATCCACATGAATGTGCATATTCCACTTATTATTTCAATGTTTAATTACCTCTGTAGCTATAGGACATTCTGTTACAAATCCTATATTTATCAATTCTATTTCCCACATTACTTCTAACTTATTTTTAACCATTAGAGGCCATTGTTTGTTTTTTTAGGTCTACGAATGTTGTTATTGACTTTACTTTTTCTTTTATTAAGAATTATTATATTTGCCTATTTATTTTATCTTAATTTAAAAAAAAAAATTATAATGTTGTATATAGTTAGGGGTGTCTTTTGAACGAGACTATACCCCACATAATCAATTGTTAAATAAACAGAAATGAAACTGTTACATCAACCACGTAAGACCCACTAGGCCGATCTGGTATTAAACAGATAAATAAATAAATAATAATAATAAACAATTTACTCGTGAAACGTTACAGTCTCGAGTCAATTTCCTTTACTTTTCGGCTTTTTTTACCAAACTATTTTCATATCCCTAAAATACATTCGCATGTCAGATTAATTAACAGCTCATTTAAATTTTCCCAATCCTTTTATTCAGAGACGTCGCCGTAAGAGAGTGGATGACAGTGGAAAAATAAATAAAACAGCACAATTAAATAAATCTATGCTTGAATTTTCAGTTGATTGGCATAACGAATCTTTTATAGGCTATACTGTTATTCGCTATCCTTGTAAAGTTTATTTTTTGATTTTTGACTTACGTTTTCAGAAAAAAAATCAATTGGCTGAACGAATAATAATATTAAGCATCAAATTATAGTATGAGATTAAAGGTTGATATTATTTCATATTTAAAAAGTATCAAAACGCATAAACACGCTCCAAGTTTTGTCAGAGAACCAAACTTCATAGTAATGTAGTTATGTACGTTCAAAATAGGTTTACTACCATTCAGTTTCCTACTTGTCACTATTTAGGTCATATTTGAGTCTAAAACCGGTTTTTGGAGGTATATTTTTTCCCCATTAAATAACCGTTACGCGGTGATTTGAGAATACCAAATATGAATAAGATTACCACGAGCTAGCTGTTCACTTTCACACGCTCGTAATACCGGGGTTTCTTCCGGTTACGATGCAGGCAGGAAGAAAGGATTGATTGCAGTATAGGAGGATATTGATGGCCATGGACGAAGGTTCTCAATCATCTGTTGAAGAGGGTAATTTGTAGATGGTTAGGAAACTTGCTCCAATGAGAGTATTCAGAAGCTTCTCACTCTTTTAGTTCTGGTCTCGCCACGGTTCCATTTCTGATTAGCGTAGCTTATCCTTTAATCTGTGCAGCATTCGTCATCAAATAATTACGTCTCTTTCAATTCCTTTTAATAAAAGGATTTAAAAAAATCAAAACACTAAATATCTCAAAAACATTTCTCTTCTACCATCTTAGAAAATTGGCAATATAATTTTCCGAATTTCATGAGAAGTAGTATCTGTGTTAAAAAATTTGAATATTGAGACTAATACATTTTAAAATGCTCTGATTGCCTCGATAATATTTTTGAGCTATCGTTATTAACTTTTACGCCTCTGATGAATATATCATGGTTTTATTTTGAAGGCTAAGGTAAGCCTATTTATGAGAAGCAGTTGCAAATGAGCGTGATGATGTTAGGTATTTAATATTTTATAAATATATAATAATGAATAATCATTATTATCATCTGTTTTTCAATAAATAATGCTGGAAAATGGGGAAAACCGTGTCAAGATACTTTATACACGAAAACAAAATATGCTTGTAGTTATATTTCTTCTTATTTTATTCAAAAATAGTCTCCCAATTTAATATAAAACTTGGTAAGATATTCGTAAAGAGTACTTCTCCATTGCATTTTTGTACTGTTTTTATATTTACGAGAAATTCTTTATCATCAATATATATATTTTTTGAGAAAACTTGATTAGAAATGATTTAATAAGTTTTATGTCTCAATTTTTTTTTTATTATTAACAATTTATTTGCTTCGTTGTAAAAAGAATTCTTATCTTGAAAATAAATATATTTAAAAATTCATAATATAATTCGATAATGATTTCATAACTTCTAAAATTTCATACTTGTAATACTACAATTAAATTACTATCAATTAAGTACGAGGCAGGAAAGCTAGAAAAAGCTACAAAAATATATAATAAAAAATTTCCAAACAACAACGAAATTTCCCTAAACATCGCCCTCTGTAGTATGGGGTAACATCTTAACATATTAGGAAAGTTACTACATTGTAATTTTTTCAAATTATTAAATAACGCTAATAAGCAGTTTCGTGCATGATAATCTCTTGGAATAAAATATTTCGCTGCACTGCGAAAACTATGCCTTACATAGGATGCATAACTAGCTTTATTCTAAGCAAATTACTTTTTATATATACCGTCTTAAATTTCGATCCACCAAGAGAAATACGTCACTCCAAAACTTGGGCCGACTCTGCAGATCTCGGTTCTTAAGCGAAGCTATGGTCTAAGTTAGGGACGTGATAGCCGTGATGGTTGGGGTGCAGGTCCCAGTGCGCTCGGTTCAGAACGTTGTGGGTTCGATTTCCACCTGTGGCAGTTAAACATTCATTTTCCAGCGGTGAATGAATTTTGACACTCCCACCTTGGTTAGTACGCGGCAACCACCAAGGTAGGCGCTAGGAGTTGGCAAAAAGGACCACTAGACTCACTTGCCGGACTTGTTCCTCCCACCAAATATCTGTACCAGTACCAGTATGATCTAAGTTATACTGGTACTTTATTAATGTACTAAGTTCGTCTATTTTCCCTTTACTATAACTGTGGTTTACAGTTTCATTGGAAATAGATTTAGATTGTAGTTGTCTGTTTCATACTTATAATAAATACATGAACAGGTCAGTTACAGGAGTAACTGAAAAACATCCAAAATTTAGTAGGAAAAGCAAACTGTACGAAATTGGCATGACTCAAATTAAACTTTACTTTGAAAGCTGTTTAATTAAGAAAAAAATAAAAAAGATAATATTTGTTATTTTACCTCGTTTAGAGAAGAACGTGGAAAACTACCTGCAGTAAACAGTAGCCGCACATAAAACCTTAAATGCAACGATAAAAAAGATATCAATAAACTTTCAAAAAAATTATAAACCTCCTTAAGTACAAAATGACCTTTATAGTTTGAACCTAAAAGATTAAATCTCAGTTCTTGAAGAAATTTTCAAGAAACTGAGTCAAAACTGTATCAAATTTGTCTAAAATGCATTAATATAAACTTAAAGTTTCACGTTTGTTTATCTCATCCACTGATTTGGCTTACGTTCATTCAAAGCTTGATATATTATTGTCAATTTCATATAAACATAATGTTGTCATGAATATGACAACCTTTTTCTCGAAATTTAATTCCGACGATGAAGAATTCTTTAATTTGATCAGAGGAACTATATTATGAGATGAATATTATAGCTAATCATCTATTTTGGTATGGATCGAATGATCTTAGAAAATCCTTGATCGCGTTTCACAACACAACTGGCTGCGATACACTGCTGGCGTTCAGCACGACTGGTAGCTGTCTGGATTGCAGCCTTTGGATCATTTCCAGTCAATGGAATTGGGCCACGTTCATCGCAGGCTAAATCGTTTGTTATTTTATTTAACTGACATGATATCATCATGCTCAGCCGGTTCTACAATTATTTCGAATTAACGCAATTGAGTTTCACTTAGCGATTATATCTGTCAACTTATTGTCAATGAGTTGTGGAATATTGGCCAATTAGATTATTAAAAATAGTTGAATTGGGGAATTACAAATGGCGTAGATAATTTAACAGAGAAATCAATAGAATATTAATATTTTTGATTAAAAAAAATAATCATTATTTAAGTTGAATTAAAAGGCTAGATTTCTGATGACAAACATGGTTAATAGAAAAAATTACATGCTTTCTAAACAGTTTTTCAATCCCGACTTAAATTAATTTAAAGGTAATGTATACATAATAAAAAAATACAGGCATGAAAGTGGAGTATGTGTATTTGGGTAGAGAACTGGACCGTCGTCTAAAGTTTTGTGTCCATCTATATCAGAAATCGAAAACGGTCAGGAAGAAATCCTATCGCCTACACTATCTCCTGACAATATCAATCCTTTCACTCCGGTTAAAATATCAAATCTTTAAGAGCATACCCTGTCCAGCGCTCCTCTACGCCACCGCCTAATCCACCTCATCGATAACACACAGCGCCATCTATGCTGCGGAAGATCGTCCGGACTACAGCATGGAGGAACTTTGCTACGGTACTACTTTTTCAGAAGGGGACATATTAAATTCCTGGACTACCTGAAACATCAAACTAACCCGCTTTTCCAGACATTGTAACCAGCGCCCCCACCACTGGGGTGGCAATCAGCAGCATTTTAGCCACTCGTAAATATTGTAAATACACGGTGTGCCCCATGAGCATATAATATAACCCTAGTTATATTCCTCAAAACCTCAATCACGACATTCATGTTTTAAAATGAAACCCGAGTTCAGATAAATACAAAATTCCACCACACATCATAATGTTGACTACCAAATTATAATTTCAAGTAGGGGCTTTGAAAAAAAAGTACTATATGACAACATTTTTTATATAGATTATCAGGTTTCGATTGGATAATTAATTGTATACTTCAGATGGAATCAAACTCTGTAGTTGTTAATTTAAGTTTAATTAATTAAAAATAAGTGAAATCGAGAAAACAAAATTATGCTTATACTAATTTCTACTTAACTGGATAATTTACTGGACAATAATTCATTAATTAACAATCGTTCGAAATCTTTCGGCCATATTCTTTTAACATGAAATATAAAAGTTTTCATTTCACTTTTAAAAATACAAAAAAGAAATTTTATTCGTCCAAGAACCAATAGAAAGTATTTCTGATCTCTTTTAAATACAAATTTATAAGAGATTTTAAAATAAGGTTTTTTTATTATAAAAAATATTTAAGAATTATAAAAGAAGAAAATAGAATAAAAATAATCTTAGAGACATAGGTAATGAAGAAGGTGACGAGATTTATAAAGAGAAATATTGCAGAAAGAAATAATACGATTTGCCAAACTCGAGGGGAATAAATATTGAAGCTGTAATTATTCAGTCATACCATGTATACATATGATTTAAAAATAGAAAAACTAAATGGATAATTATAATAATATAATAAGTAAAATAATAAATACACATCTTAAACAAATATAGGCACATAAATGATTTAAATAATGGCGAAATAAGAAAACAACTAGGATAAAGATCTAAAATTAACCATCTTGAATACAATAAATCCAAAAGTGTGTTCAAGATAATCTGTTTACAATATATCCTTAAATAAATTAAAGATATCGATTGATTTAATGAATATAATTTTGAGACATATAACTATTAGAAAAAAACATGAACTTCAAATCATTTGATAAATGATGATTCATTCTTTAAAAAATGAAGGAAGTAAGTGGTACAATGTTTCAATCGGATTGCTCAGCTCTTATCTAAGAATTCATGAATTGTGGCTTGTCAAGCATCTAGTTGAGGAGGTCATGGACAGACATTCTTATGATAAGGAACCCACATATTCCGAACGCTTGATTACACTTAAACTGAATAAATATTTGACTGCAACGATGATTAAACCCTCATATAATTGTACATGTAAAAATGAAATGAACTCAACATAAATAAGAACACTATTTAAAAATAAAAAATAACATTGTAACAAAATATTACTAATGATATGACACTTGAAGTTAAAATAAGCTTGACGTACTGACCTTGGACTCGGAGGGCAGAAGTGGATGAGCATACAGACAGAATGGCAGAAGGGCAGTGACTACCCTGGTGGTGGATAAAGGGTTGAGGTGGGGCAGTGGGCACCTGACGTCACTAAGGGTCGTCCATCAGGTGGCCTGCCCCCTGGTCCTTGAGGCTGTGGTTTGTTGCCAGGGGGTGATCCGAGGGTTGAGTGATGGGGATTACGGGGTGTGACCTCCGTCTCTTCTTGGACCTGTCAGTTCGTTTAAGGTAAACTCTTTGGCATCTCAAGACCGAGCATCCCTGTAAGAACAGTTAAAATATTATTGAGAGCAGAGGTGCTGTGGAAATCAATTACCGTTTCAAGGTTATAAATAACTCTTAGTATTATCGTCAATTAAGTTTCTATATCAAGGGTTTATATTATGTTTAAGGGTTCTGAATTTTCGAGTGAAATATATTTTTATTGGATCTCAATTTGGTAGTACTTTCAAACCACGCACCTACACCCGTTCTAAATAAATAAAATCTGGTGAGGTGCACGCATAAAGCCAACTTTCACTTACCATCGAAAGCAAAAATTTCCATCAATAAAATTTCATTATTCTGTTGCTATAAAAAATGGTATTTTAGGGTTTCTCGAGGTGCGAATAACAAATACAACTTGTCCTTACCAAGAATACAACATAACAAAATACAACCAAGCTGTGTACCTTATGAATGCGATCGGGAGAGATCGGACAGGCTCAACTGCCCCCGAATTTTTAGTCGACAATATTGTCTCTATTTCTTCATTTTTATCTTTTATTTAATCATCAAATTCTTTCATTTGTACACATTTCTTTATTAACAGTAAAGCATTTTTGCAAATCAGGCATTTAAGTCTTGTTAAACTATTTCAATGAGAAAAATGTTTAGCTGACATTATAATAACTTGATTTAACATTGATATACCGCGTTTAATCAAAAGCTGTTTTTGAGAAATTCGAAAAAAAAGTGAGAATTTGATTCTGTAAAGAGTCTTTTCAGGCGTCGATTTTATCGAAAAATTTGCTGTTACACTCACCTTATCAAATTTCAGTTCCATAAGACTAATAATTTTGAGCTAGGATATTCACATACACTCACGTATACAGGCCATTTTATGAGATTAGGGCCCATTAAAAATTGGACTCCGTGTGTTTCCATCGAAAATTCGACTTCCGAATTTGTAAAATCTTAAAACTTCCTTTACAGTGTTTGCCATTTATAGTTGAGTGAAATTCATAATATATGAATCCATTTTTTATTGCGAGGAGGGCAATAAAATTTCTTGATATCGGAAACCTTGTACCATCACCCTTGGCTGAGAGTTCGCTGAGCTCTACCACCATTTTTTGGTTAAACAATGTCATTTTGTCATTTGACACTTTTATATTTTTGTGATAAGAACATAGATGAAGTGGAAAACAGTAGGCCAATCACAGCCCGAATATTTGTTTTACTGTTAAATATATCATTCCAAAATTTTTCCGAATGTTTAGAATGTAACCAATCATTTTTTTTTTTTGTTAGATAAAATATAAGGTCGAAATTAGTTCATTTGGATTGTATAGCAAAAACTAAAATGTTCAAAAATTTCGCCACGTTAACACCCTCCCCAATCAATGTTTTTTTCAATAGCATATTGCATATTGCTCCTTTCAATGTGTTATTTAGCACAAAGTTATTATTTTATAATGTAGGGTGAGTGCAAAGGCTTCTTAGCCGTTACGAATGTAGAATGTTCCAGATATGGCTACCTTTAGATTATTTTTCGTCATCCTAAACTGTGAGAGTGACTTTACTTGAGGTCAATTTTTCGTGCTATCAAGCATTTCATCGGTAAAAATTGTAAATATGAATAATAATATCCGAAATAATTTTCGATAAGCAAACATACGTTAGTATATTGCTGAATTATGGCAAAAAAATGTATTTTTATTTATTTTGTGTTTGAAGTATTGCATAGATTCCATGGGATTGATTTGTAACAACTCTAATGGTTTTAGAAAGGTATGTAAGACGAACTCAATAAAGAATATGACAGCTGTCTCTGGTACTATATTTGGATTAAAATATTGAATAAAATAAAAACTTTGTTTTCCTAAATGTGTCACTATTCAAGCAAAGCAACGGTATGTATCTAAATGACTAAAAATCGGATTTTTATGTAAAAAAATGTACCAAACTGTAAATAAATATTTTTTAATTTTCAAATGGATATGTAATAAAAATATTTGAATATAAAAAATGTGTATATTCAACTTAAAAAATTCTGAACATAAAAGAAATTTTGCTTTTAAATTTGTTAAAATTAGATTTTTAAAAAATATCACTCCACGAGCTCTTCCAAAATTTTAGCCGCTAATGTTTTTGTAATAGAAATAACTTTATGTATCGCAAACGAACTCCTACGAGGCATTGAAGCAATTGATTAAATTATTAACTTTTCTAACAGTAAACTATTTTTTTAAATATTTATTTATTGCTATTTACAACTGTACATTATAATACATTTAGTAAATCTGATGTAAGTTAAATTGGAGTGTAACAGGGGTGTAGAGAAACTACCCATTGGTAGCACTCTAATGACATTTTACATTAGCTGGTCTCGTGGCCATCTTCTTTTCAGGCGCCTCGGAGGATTGTCAGGAATGGAAGAGGATGCAAGATTAGAAACTAGGGGGTTTGAGTGGTTAGAGACTTTAGTAAACTAATTGAAAATTTTCTGTGTAAATATTGTTGTCTATGAATTGATCTTTTTCTCTACTTAAAAAAAGGCCAAGCAAAAGGAGAAATATGGAGTAAAATATGTACCTATAAGAAAAATACGTAATTAATTAAATATGTAATTGAGACGGTATTAAAAATAATTATACTCGTATAAGAAACAATTGAACCGTGAAAGAAGTATTTAATCGGATCTTTAATTTTTCTAGAAAAACTTTAAAAATTAAACAATCTTACGTACATCGTCATATTTGTTTTCTAACTTTTCTAAAATAAAACTTTATTTAATTTTTTTGTTTCGTACTCTCCTCTGGAAACATTTTTAGCAGATAAAAATATAAATATAAAAAGTATATACAATTACTCAATCATTCTTTTACCCGGAGATATTATAAGGTTTACTGACATACGTCCACTATGTGCAGAGAGTCGCAGGTGCTAAGTTGCACTTCATTTATATGTCGAGCGGGGAGTCCGCATTGCTGGTGGTTGAATATGGTAGGTTTAGACTGCAGAGCAACATCAACCAGGAGGAGAGTTTCTTGCCACCTCCCAGGTCGTGGTGGAGAGGTGATTTCTCTCCACTTCTTTGGAACCTTTCTTCAAAATTTTTATCTTATTAGAACATTTGATGTGCCTCCGGCCTATGTACTCCGGCACAGACGGAAGCTGGAGTTCATCATGTATGGCAGTGTTCCTAGCCCTCTGTAGTGCTGTTCCTCTTATTGTTCGCCGTAAAACGGAGCTCTGCAGTTTATGGAGAGTGCTCCTATATAGGTATTGCAGAATGGGTGCACCGTATAGCAGCGTGGGTCCTATGACAGCCTTGTAGCTTTGCAGCTTAAGCATGAGGGAGAGTGGTCCACTGTGACCGTATGGGTGTTATGAGCCTGGATGGAACATCATGTCTGATTAAGAAGAGTACACTTCGGTAGACTCGGGTGAGCAAGTCTCCCATACCACATACCGAGAGGTCTTGAACTATTTACAATTTATAAAATTATATTTATATTTTGCAGCCAAACAATTCCAGTGGGAACTGGAACAAGAACAAAGAAAGAAAACGGGGATGCGAGGGTATATACAAATAAACTAGAAGGACAAGGTATCGAGAGCAATGGTGAGTAATCAACTCAATATTATTCCAATAGGATGTTACATATTTTGTAATTGAAAGTTTTCAGCTTCAGAAATACAATTGTTAATTATTAAACTCAAAATTCTTTTTTTTTTATTTATTGATAGATATTACAATCTGGCACACAGTTGTGGGTAACAGTTAATAGTGATGAATGATCACATTCATATTAAAAAAAAATTGAAAATAAATAAATGAAGAAAAATAGAGAACATAAAAATAAATAAAATATCTCTTAAAATATATACAATCAGAAGGATAAACAAAATGAACATAATCAAACTATGTTTATGAAAAAATAAATAAATAATAATAAAAATAATATAATTTCTAGTCACATTTACACTCTTATATATAATATTTACACAATCGACCTGGGGATCCCTCAGTCACATGAGTGCATTTCGATTCGTTGACTTTTATTCGCCGTTAGTTTCACCGTTGCTCAATCCGGGTGATGTGTGTTTGGAGATTGGATGGGGCTGTCAGCAGTGAAGAGGATGTAAATGACAGGACCCAAGACACTGCCTCGGGGAACTCCTGCCTCGATTGGGTAAATATTTGAAACTCAACATTCTAAAAAAGAATTCTAAATCAATTTAAATTTCAGAGGGAATACATTTATCTAAAATCTCGATTCATGGTCCAATAGATAAATTCTAGCTAGTCTTATATTGGGAAACTAAGAATGACGAATCACGATGATCCACAAATGCACTTCTCTTTAACGCTATGAAAACTACCGTGGTCTATAACCTGTAAGGAACAGTCCTCCACGGCTGGTTGGCAAAATATCTTCCACTCATCTCCGGAATGAAAACTTACTGCAATCCTGTGACAATTGGTCTTAGACATGCCCCGATTCAACAGTCTTCACACCTACCATGGCTAGCTGAGCAACTAGCCTTATTGCCACTGGTTCTAATCATTGATGATTTTAACAGCAGTTCCCATAAAGTTCATCGCAACATGTTATTGTGTAATTACGCCACGATATTCTCCTAGGGGATAATTTCTTATTTACGAAATATTATTTTTTTTCATTTTACGATTGAATATGGATTTAAAAACAAAATAATTAGCATGGTATTTTCTGAGAAATCTAAAAGCTATCACTGTCCATGTTGGTTTGTCATCTGTATCTTAGCCGATGTGAAAGTCAAATAGCATTGCTGAACCAATTCAGGTTTTCCACTCTGATTCGTCAAGAAGCTCGACATCTGCCTCATTCTATGAACCCTATGAATATAAAAATGTTTATGATACTAATACTTAAGATTGTGTCAGTGAATAGGGCTAAGAGTTTATTTTAAAAATTAATAGCAAGTTAATTAATAATATCGACTGATTGTTAAAATTGACTTAATTTTAACTTAGTATCAATTATGGCATCACTCATTTTTTTTCTGAAAATATTTTTTGGATATACATTTTGAGTTTTTGCCACTAAAACATTTTAAGGTTATAGATTTTCAGAAAATCTTTTAAATAATTGTATTTTATTTTTTCAATTTTAATAAAATATTGAACTAAATTTGTTCACTATTTTTGAATAAAACAGCAATGTAAATTATAAACTGTTTCAAGAAACAGTTATAAACATTTAAAAAAAAGATATTTAAAGCATTTTAAGTCATTATATTCGTATATATCCTATAAGACTAAATTCACGCCGTTTTCCAATTTCAGGCGCTTTTTAAATAATGCTGTATTTGACCATATTAAATTCTCCTTTTTTCGTTTTAAGCAAATATTTCAAAAGTTATATAGCACCGTCGCTCCCTGGGAGTCTTTGTTGGGCGGGTCCGACCAGAAAGGATTGCCTTTTTTTGTGTTTTATATTATATTATTGTGTATTATATTATATAACATCCTCTTGTGAGATTGTGACATGTATATTGACCAACCTACTCGCTATAAGTGTCGGTTTGAAAAGTCAGAAAACTAAGGCTACCACGAAGGACGGGAGTGGAGGGTTTTCACGCCGTTTTCCAATTTAAGTCGCTTTTTTATAAAATATCTGAGTAATTGCTAGAAAAAAAAAAAAGTTTTTCTCAAAACACACGTTATTTAAGTTTTTTTTTTTTTTTTACGAAAGTAACTTTATTTTGCTTCAATTTAATGCTTAAAAAAGAGAGCAGATTTGGTGAAAATGTACGAGCATTGGAGCCATAAGGTTAGGTTTTTTTTTTTTTTATATTAAATCTTTCTATTAAATATCTAGATCAAATACATCTCATATGGTTTGTATATATGTTTTAATTGTATATGCTATATATTATACATAAAACACCGAAAACATATGTCTCATTCAAATAATATAAATAAATTATCCATGGATAAATACGAATAACATATAATTTCTAGTTACAATATTAATTTAGTGATGGTAAATATTATATATATCAAAATCTTGATCTTACTATGCTGGATTCAGATCTGTGGCCAAAAACATTCGTGACAAATTAATCTTAATTCCTGTCAATTCTTCAAGTTACTTAACTCACTATCAAAGTTTGGAATCAGTCTCCTTTGATCTCACGTGGAAGATTTGTCAGTCATGCTGTAATAGAGCTTATACAACTATAATTTAAATTTACCTTCCCCTATGAATATTAATTGTTATTTTTATTACAGCTTATGTAATATCATAAGTTATTTTATTATACAAACAGATGGTGTAAAACGGTTTCCTTCGCCTTATCGTATTTTAGATTTTGGATTTATAATTTGATTATACGTTATAGTTCCAAATTCTTTTCATTATCTTTTTTATATATTTCTCTCCAAACTAAATGAGAGTTTTTTTATGTAATCATAAAACTTGTTATTATACCCGTCATATAATTGCTTTCTTTGTATACTATGCTGATTCATATACGTCAAACTTCATGGAAGTTATTTATAAAAACAGTCGAATCTCTTACAAAAAATAATTTAAACATTGCACATTATAATTTTCGAATTTTATTACTGTATTATATTTTTATTTTTTGTTGTACAATAATAGTCACAAAGCTTCACTTATTATTATGTATTATAGTTAGGTTATATAGTCAGAATGGTTTTAGTGCTTAATAGTTGTATCTGCTTATTATTGGCTTTATAAACATTATCTATTACATTTAGTAGAATTGTTAAAATATTATTTGTATTTCTGATTATTTATTTATTATGGTGTTCAACACTATTATTGTTGATAAATATTATATTTCTACCATCGAATTATATTACTGTAAATTGTGTGCCGGTTCTACTGAAGTTTCCACATGTACACAAAATTATTGTAGTATGGATTGTTTTTTTTCAGGCACTAGCAGTGGGAGTCATGTCATGGGAGTGTTCATGACGAAGTGCTCAGCCATCAACGGTATCCCGCATCTGAGGTACAATGGATCTAAGGTCTTTCCAAGGCGAATAAGTTTGGCTTGAAGGTTCCCATGTCCAGTAAGAAAGTGCTGGAGGAACCACTGTACTTCCAAAAGCGTTAGAATATTATGGATGTCTGAAGGGACTATCGTTTGAAGGTAATAAATAACTTTTGGTATTATCGTCTATACAATTTTATATCAAGGATACATTGAAGAAAATATAATTTTACTTAGTGGATTATATTAAGTAATTATATAAAAAAATAATTTCATTCGCTTTAAAATAATTTAAAAATTTGTTTTCTGATACTGGTATATTTTTTTCTGACTCTAAGGGTTCTTTTGGATATATTAATTTATTTTTTGAGGCAAGTTTTATTCTTAGTTACGATTTACCAAAGCCTAAGCGACGTTTTCTCAGCTCTATTCCAATCATAAAACATATTGAGTTGTTTTTAAAACTGTGAAGAGTGGTTCATGAGCAGATATTTTTTATACATACAATAATCGTAATTTATTCAAGGTTATGTAAATTTGATGGGGCGAAATTAAAAATATATAACCATATGAAGGTATGCTAAAAATTTAATCTACGGAGACGGATAATCAGATCTTCTCGCCTATCCTATTTTATTGGGATTAAAAAAATACTAAATAAATCCCCAAAAAAGATCATATATCATTTTGTTTGAAATATTAGCAGTTTTTTGTAGATCAAACGGAATGAAATATTAAAAACATATTTCATGATAAGTTTAAAAAAAAAAAAAGATGAATAAGTGAAATATTTTGAGCTTAGAGCAATGCGTTCAGTGCTTCCTGCATGAGTAACTAGGGCATCAAATCGAAAAATAAAACATTTGGTGGTGATAACTAGTTAAGAACACGATTTTAGTTAAGGAAGTCATTGAACTTTAGTAGTGGTTCAACTGCTTTTGTGAATGACATTGATGGATTATTATATTATCGGATTAATGTGACCATACTAACCTAAAATATTATTTATTGGAACATAACAAATCAATTTTTAAAAGATACATATAATATGAATTTGGTGAATGACACAATCTTCCTTGTTTAACTGTATCAGTTTATTTCATATACAACAACGACGATTCGGGATTATCCCCACCTTCAGGTTGCTATAAAACCAAATTCAACAAAATTTAAACACATGCTTACAACATTATTACTATATAATATAATAATCAAAACTATTCATAAACTATTTACCTGATAGAAATATTTTATATATAAAGCTAAAAAATTAAAAACAAGAATTGATCAAGATAAGATTAATTGCAAACATATAAAAAACATCCATATTACAGCACTGGCACAACATAGTATTAAATATAAACATCAATTTGATTTCAATAATCCAGAAATATTAGATATAGTTAAAAATAGTAAGAATAGAAAAATAATAGAATCAGTACATGTTACAAAAAACATTGAAAAAGCAATTAATTATAAAACAAATACAAAAACTTTAGGCACACATTATTTAGACATTATAAATAAATAAACATTTTAGTTTTGTGTAATTTTATAGAATTCGGATTTATTTTGATCTTTGTTGTTTATTATTGTATACAAAAATTGTTAATTTTAGTTAGATTGTTTATTATCTTTGTGATAATTGAGGTAGGAGATGATTGTTATAGTCTATATGGTTGTTATCATAATGAAAGATAACCTTCAAGAAGGTAATTATTCTCCTTAAAAATGCAAAATAGTTAATATTATAAAAAGTTTTTTTATTTAATAAGTGACAATAATATGATTCAATATTAGCATTAATGACTGATTAAGGAGTTAATTATACTTTATATATAAAATAGTTTTATCAGGTAAATAGTTTTGATGATTATATGATATAGTAGTGATGTTGTAAGCATGTGTTTAATTTTTTTTTTAATTTGGTTTTATAGCAATCTGAAGATGGAGGATAGTCCCGAAACGTCGTTGTTGTTGTATATGAAATAAACTGATACAGTTAAACAAGGAAGATTGTGTCATTCACCAAATTCATATTAATTCTAGAAACTCTTCCAGTAGAAGATCATTAATTTAAAAATTACATATAATATTTTTTTTAGAATAATTAACAATTAATTAAGTTTCTGAACAATAAAATTTATTATTTTTTTTTTTAAAGAAGATCATAAAATATTTCATTCCGTTTGATCTACCACAAACTGCTTATAGGAAAATTTGGTTAAGGAGGGAAGGGGCGAAGAAGACAGAGAGAGACGCGGATGCTAAGACAATGGAGGCAGGGGAGCAGAAGAGCACCATCCTCTTTGCACAATGGTCTTCGCTCAACCCCCTTCAGTAATTACAGCCTTCGTTCCCATGGTCATTTCTGTGACCCTCGTCCATAAATCTCTGACCCTGGCCAGGGCTTACAATAGTCGAGGGATAATTAATTAGACAACAGGTAGAATACACTGAGTGTCATCACAACGGACTCCAATAGCCGCTCAACGGACTTCAGGAAGTAGTTCAGTTGAGGAGAGGTTAAAGGGATTGTCTTCGTCATGCAAGTCATTGGAATAGATATATAAGTAGAGTTTTCCTAAGAAAATGCATCCGATGAAATGTTCGACACAGACATTTTCGCTCAATATTACAAGCGGAGTAGATAAAATGACATTTTACTGGATAGGTTGTAGGCGAAATGAGGCCTGCGTATGGTATTCTAGATCAATAATCTTAATTATTACCGCAAGTAATTTCTTCCTGCCTTAATACATCATAGCATCCGCCATTACGATCGCCATGGCCATTTTCGTAAATGAATGTTTTTTGATCTAAAAAAAAAGACCAAACTTTGATTAGTTGCGATGTATGTTATTATAATGAGAGCTGAATCACTGGAATAGGGGAGTTTCCGATGAAATTACTAACATTTTGAGGGTATAAGTTTAAGAAAGAAAGATATTGTTGAAATTTAAATTAATTAAGTTTTCCCTATTCTTGTCTTAAAATTTTAATATCTAATCTTTCTTAAATTTAATTAGTAGTACACTCGAAGGGCATGGGCAATATACGTGTACACCTTTCTAAGCTCTACAATTTTTCTCTGGGCCTTCACAATGGTATGTGGACAATATTTTGAGAATATTGGGAACATAAAACGAATTAGTTTTAAAATTTAATTTTCGGTAAGAATCTGTTATATAACTGAGAAATTTATTTACTATGGGGACATCATTAAGACAGACATTTAAATCCCTTTATATTGGCAATACCCCTCTAATGTATCAGTAAATAAATTTAACAAAGATTAGATATTCAACCGGCAAGGGAAATTCATATTATTTCTGTTCTTTAGTATAAAAAGGGCCAATATATATATATTGGGAATAGATATATAAGTAGAGTTTTCCTAAGAAAAAGCATCCGATGAAATGTTCGACACAGACATTTTCGCTCAATATTACAAGCGGAGTAGTTTTTAAAATGCATTTAGGTCTAGAAAAAATATTAACATAAAATAGAACTATTGATTTATTTATAGGATTCATTTTGGAAATTTAATTATCAATTGAATTAGAATGATTTTGGTCTATAAGTTTTTTGATTATCCTCACTATTCACTATTTGCCAAGTTTTTGAACTTGAACTTATTTCAGCTATTTGTACGCGTTTGAAAAAAAAGTCTTAAAACTTTATTTGATATTAAAATAGGTAAAACAAAACCATCACATTGGAAATTTCAAAGTGAGGTGGGCTGAAGAAGATTAGAAAATTTACAATACATCCCCACTCCTCTGGTCGCGATGGTCCTGCTTAATACGGATTTTAAATAAATTAAGTGTTAAACTGTTTCCAAGTTAAGTCCGTACACATTCTCTCATGTATTAAACAGGTTTGTTAATATTCACATTTTATTAATTGTCAATAATGTAAAACATTTTTCATTTACAGTTGATAAAATCTCTTTACCGAAATTTCAAATTAGAAACGAATATCTTATATCAGATAATTGTGTTCTACCACATTATTTCACACGAAAGCCACGTTCATTTGTCGAAATTTAAATTACGATCACATTACATGCAAGAAATAAATTAATTTTATCAAAATATTTATGTAATTAATTTAAAGTACTTCGATCATTATTCCATCGTACCTAATGACATGATCTTATTCAGCCAGAACCTTCTCCTGTTTTTTTCTCATTATATAATTCTAATTTGAATCGGCATGTGGTCCGGAATGATTTGCGAATCGGCTGCAAAATTGATTATTGGTGGTAAAATATCTTCCGAAACATGACAATAATCGATTAATGACAGCCGTTTGAGTTTAGAGCAATGCGTTCAGCGCTTCCTGCATGAGTAAGTAGGACATGAAATAAGAAAAAAAAATTGTGATGATAACTATTTAAAATCGATTTTAGTTGATTAAGCAAGTTATTGAATTTGAGTAGTGGTTCCATTAATTTGTGAATGACATAGATGGATTATATTATCGGAGTGATGTGATCACATTAGCCTAAAATATTATTTATCATAACTAGAGACCGCATTTTCGTGCAATTGCATATTTTGTTCCATATCTCAGAACACCATCAAACCTGGAAAGAAATTTTAGTCATGGAAAAGACATTCAAATAACACTAATCTCATTTTGCACTAAAGTTTGTTATTTTTTTTAAACAATTTGGGACGTTTTGAGTGTTTTCTCCAAAAAAACAAAAATTGCACATTTAACTGTTCTTGAGTTTAAAACAATTTTAATTGTCGTTGTATAAGATTTGAACTTAATTTCTCTTATTATACACATATAGATGCATATATGCGAATATTTTTGTTTTGATTTAAACTATGTATTGTATAACATTCCATAGAGAATTGAATTAAAATAAAAAAAAAGTGGTTTCGGTTAACAATGAAAAAGTCTCTCTAGAATAAGATTGTTATAGAAAACTTTCAGTTTTAATGTTTTTAACTTGGATTTCTAGTCTGCCTCTTCCGTCTTCCGACTGACTTTATTACGGTTAATGGAAATCAGAATATATATATTTTAATATTATTATATTATATCAATATGTAAATTATTTCAAAAATATATCAAACATACCCTGATCAATATGAATATAATTGTACATTTTTAATGAAAATTTAAACGTTTTTCTTTTATTTTTTTTGTTGATGGTAAATTTATACATAAATACACAATTTAAAAGGTATGTGAAAGAACAAGCTATATGAAATTTTAGGGGAAATAAAAAGGGAATTTTTCTTGGAATAAGTCTTAAATACTTCTTTTCACATTGTGCGATCATCTTGGTATTGTATAATTTATAATATTAATACTTTAAAAACTTGCTTAACATTGTGTGAATCTAATTAGATTTGATATTGGATTGGAAACGACGCAATTATTTCATATTTTATTTCTCTTCTGGGTACCTGCTACTGCTTTGTCCACTACACACATGCATTTTTTTCCAGGAATATCGTTATAAAAATATGATTGTTAAATATAAATGTAAAATATAAATTGTTTTATATTGTATTGGATTTCTTGCACTAATGGGTTTATTAAAATATGCTAAAGTCCAAGCTTTCTTTCGATAATTTCGATAAAAAGCAGAATTTCAGTATTTTACTAAGGATTCTGTGGTCTATACTCAATAAAGTGGACTCTGGCTAACCTGAACCTCACTGTTCCGTATCATTCCACAATCCGAACACCCCCTTTAAAAAATAAAATTAAAGATTTGATTTTATGTATGTAACAAATATATACAGTATATATATAGTATAAATTATCTAGTTAAAAATATTAACTACTTAACTACTTTTATTTCAAATAAAATCTAAGCTATTAAAAGTAAAAGGAGGACATTTTTTTCTCAATTTCTTTATCGGCAAATTTAATTAACCTTTTATAAATTGATAAACAGGATTATCTTCAATGCGAAATAGTATTGTTAATAAAAAGGTTGTTTTCAAAATAATTATTTTTTTCTTCCTTTCTTTTGTTAAACTTTACTTATATTTTGCCTCTTTATCAATTATTATGGTTTCATATGTTTTCTTTCTCTCAATTTTCTTTTTCTTTCCATATTTCAATTTTTAAATTATTAATAACTAATATATTCATACTTCTTTGCATTATATAACTTCATTTTTATTTTATTTCCTTAATTATGTTATTTTACCTGCTTGTTCAATTACCTATGTATACAATTTATTTTCCACTTCTCTCATCACATCATTTTATTAATTCCATTCTGTAAAATTATTCACTTTATGTCACTCTGTTTATAATTTATTTTTTTATTTTCTATACTTACTGGTTGAATGAAGGCTGGATAAGTTACATCTACTTATTTGTATTCACGGTCAACTATTTCTCATAATAATTAATAATAAAAAAGTAGTTTACGCTATTGAAAAACAATGAATTATGAATTTTAAGAAAATAAACGTGTATGTACAAACAAACAAAATTGTTTTCCAAGAAATATTTTATTAGCTTTTCAACACTCCACCACCTAAGGTTAATAATTAACGCCATTACTCACTGTTCCTCCTACTGTATTGTCAGTCGTAAACATTTTTTTTCAGATTATATCACAAGCATATTTCTCTATTACATAAAAACGTTTTAAGTGACCATCGTGTAGTATTTTATCTCAAATTAAAACGCTGGGATAAAGACTTGAAATTCATTTTCCTTTTCTGCTTAAACTAAATTGAAAAAAATAATATAACCTGAACCACTGAATACATTTGAATTATAGTTATAAAATTTGAACTATGAGTAACGGAATAATTAAGACAATGATAGATAATAAAACGTAAATTATATGCTTAATAAATGACATTATTTTAATTAAATGACGTTTTAGTTTAAACGAGAACTGTTCCACTAATAAAGTCTACAGGGCGTTCACCGCCCGTACAACTTTCCTTCAACCTTGAACTGCTTTCAGTTCTCTTATTTAAAGCTCAAATTATTTCCTTGTCTTGCTATATAGGGAACCGATTAATAATATTTTAAATCTTATAATTTGTAATACATTTATTATCATGTGTTTTAATAATTAAATAATGTATCTACAAATTATATAAT
>NW_027109643.1:342000-367000 GCF_000696795.3 Halyomorpha halys
CCTCCGAGGCGCCTGAAAAGAAGATGGCCACGAGACCAGCTAATGTAAAATGTCATTAGAGTGCTACCAATGGGTAGTTTCTCTACACGCCTGTCACACTTCAATTTAACTTAGATTAGATTTACTAAATGTATTATAATGAACAGTTGTAAATACAAATAAATAAATATTTAAAAAAAATATCGATAACTGTATCGATTCAGCACCATTATTAATTATTTCAATGTAAAGATTGAATAATGTCTAAAAAAACATACATATTTATTAGTAACCAGCGTAACACCCCACTTTGAAAAACAAAACAAAAAAGAAGGTTAAAAGAAACAAATAATGAATCATTAGAAAGAATTGATTCACAACAAGGGATGAATGTCAGGGAATCGTTTCAGTTAAAAAAACCTCTCTTCCCATTTCAATTATCTTGCAATAAAATCATTTCCAGTGATTTGATTAATCAGGAGCACATTAGTGCATTTAGTGCATCCTGCAGGTGCTCCGCATTTTATTAAATGCTGGTGGGCATATAAGACGTTGTCATATTTGTTTTTTGTCTTGAATCTGAAGTCATGTTCTTTTTTTTCTCAGATGAGCAAAAATTATCGTGGATATCAAATTAATACGAGATAATTTTTTCAAGCATTTATAGTTTATAGTCGAATAAAAGTATGTGATATATAGTAGTGGGTTTAAACTTTACAATTACAATTATTATATTTTGGCATCTTACAATAAATACCTACTTACATAAGTAGAGAATTTCCTTATATTTTTTTGTAACACTATACTTGAAAGAGGCTGTAATGTGATGTCACTGCGTAGTCCTTCCGCCTTTCATTTGGTCTCCAACTACCGGAAGAACGCTTTGAAGTGTGCCCTGGAGAGCTGTGAATGAGCGCGTTCTTTGTGCGCTTGGAGTGCTATATCTATTCCAGCCTAAGGGAATACGCTCAGCAGTTGCCCAGCCATTGGTGGTCCATTCAATTACTGTTTTCTTCTGTTATTGTAGCAATCTTCCTGACATGTGCTACAGAGAATGACAAATGGATGAAAAAAAAAATACCCGGAAGCCTGGGAGCAAACACATTTAGTACTTGAAAGGTGAAGGGGCTTTCAACATTAATAGGTGACTACGAACGGCATCCTGTAATAAAGATGATAGTATTGATATAAAAATATTTACTGCACTTACGTCAGCGAATGTTGTAAATGGAACTTTATAAAAGCAATGAAGTACTACGGCTTGCAGACAGATCGTCAGAGAAGAAACCAATGTTCTGCCTTGATGTCAAAGACAAAAAAAATCTTTTTTTTCTAAATAATCACTATTAATAGTAAACAATACCAACAATCGATGCTCAAGTTTCTATATCTAGAAGATCTAAGATGTTTCTTATTAAAGTATATTCAAAAAGTTTATTTACTTTTAACCCAACTTGCAGGGTTCAAAAAGCCGAATGGTCAAATAATATATCTTTATATATATTATTAATCATTCTGAACCTTATGAATTACAATTATGACGGTCTAGTTATGTCAAAAAAGTTAAATTGGCTTAAAAATGAAGAAATGCTCAAACTTATTGGAGTTGACTGACGCTACATTAAAATAGTACCTCTTTTCATTTCCTTCAATCGTCATCAATGCGGTTCAAATATTCTACTTCACTATCCATTAATGACTTATAATTCGGATACTTAAAATCTAATTGACTTACGTTGTGGCATTGTTGCGTTTTAATTAAGTTGCTTTGATTCTACAGCTTAAATTTTCTTACCATTAAATTAGGTGCAGATTTTTTCAAGGCATGCTGCAGCAGAAGTGTCTATGGATGATTCCCTAGGACCATCTCTAAAATCTACATGCCAGACATTAGAATCTATTGGCTGGTGTTACAACAGACCTTTCCGTTTTGACTCAACAATATAATTGTTACAAAATTATGTTTGCCCCGAGATTTAGTTATAAATTATTTTATATTCTTAACACAATATACAAGATGATATAAATAAAATTAAGGTATGGGAGTTAAACAACGACTTGATATTGAATACTCGGTTAAAAAGAGCCATTTTTATTGATTCCAAGCGCCTACTTTATTCTCTCCCTTACTTTCCTTAACAACCAATCGATTCACTTCAAGCCCACAATAAAAGACCTTGGAGTTACCTACGACCAGCACCTCTCCTGGAATAATCATATTTCCCAGATCAAAAACGAATCCATAAACTATTTTTAAAGAATTCCGTGATTCCATTCCTTTAGGTACCAATCAGCCCCCAGTATCCTCTTGTGTTCCCCCACTTCGACTACGGATTAAACTCATAAATTGCTTCGTAAGATTTAAAAGGAAATGAAAATTTCATTCCATTCAATTATTTTTCATTATCATTTTCATTCCATTTCATTTCCAATTCCATTTCATTTCGTTTTCTTTTCATCTTATTACCATTTCATTTCTTTTCATTTTCATTTTCATTTCATTTCGTTTTCATTTCCATTTTATTTCATTTTCATTTCATATCTATTTAATTCCATTTCATTTCGTTTCGCTTTCATTTCGCTTCATTTTCATTTCATTTCAATACTGCCCTATCTTCAGTTTTGGGGATTACAAACGTGTTGATCTAAAACTGGAATGTTGTGAGTTATTGGAGATATTTCATTTTCCAGGACTTCTCAAAGGTCATCCCCTTAAACATTCTTTAAGTCAAAATTAAATACACTTTTATCATATGTTAACCATCTGTCCCATTTATATAGTCACTATTTTGATGTACAATAGTCACCAAATGACAGTCAGGAACAAGTGAAGATCTATCTTGCCCTCTGTTAGTCATTCATATTTGGGTTCCCTATAAGTGAAGAATTTTCTTTTTTCATCTTCAATTTCTTTAGTCAGCATTTCAGAATCATTGATTAGAGTACAGTTCTATCTGGGCCAAATAGAGGGGCTGAAGAGAAGGACATGGAATATGGAGTTATCAATAATCTTTTAAAAAGGGGCGCTTATAGTTGACTATAGTTTAATATGAGATGGTTAGGGGTGCGATCAGAAAAAAAAACTTATTCATTTATGTATACTTTTTCTGATCGTACCTCTAACCATCTTCTCCTAAAGGTAGAAAATAGAACAGACTAATTACTATAATTACTCTGACTAATCTACAGCATCATTCAAATTTAAAACTGTAGACACTTAATTGATTTAAAAACAAAGTAATTAATTTTGAAAGATAGTTCTTTAATCTAATTTAATTAATTTTCTTTTGTAATTAAATTACCTATTATTATTTTGTTTTTTTATTTACACATTAATTTTATTATTTTCATAAATATAATTAAAAATTAATTTATTCATTATTTTTATAACTTCATCTAATACAGTCCATTCATCGCATTCCATATATTCGACCCATTTATTTTTATCCAGTCAGCCCTAATACACTTAAAGGATCTTTGGGTAACTTTAGGCTCATTTTAAATTACCGAAATACAATGGGATTCACAGGTTTAGGGGAACGAATCAAGATCGCAGAAAGCAGAAATTTGCCAACGAGCAGTAATTAAGGAGAGATAACAACAGTTTAGAGGAAAGCTGATTACCTAAAGATGTCGAAAGCGGTCTTCATTCGATTCAATTAAGAGAGCTGTCTTGATTGAAGAGTGGCCGGAGCGGAGAAAGCTAATTATATGGTCTGTAGTGAACCTGTTGAGGGCAATTAATTACATACTTAATACTCTATATCAGTTTTGATAGAGTTGTAATTATTAACCTTAAATATGATTTTATTTGGTTTCCATTATATTTCTCACGCCTCCTGATCACATTATACACATCAGAGGTTTGATTGACGTTAACATTCCGTTAAGAAAAATAAATTTTTGGATAAGTTAAAAAAATTCACTCAAAATCAGTCGTATCGATTTGCTTAACTGATTATATAAAAGTAGATTCCTAATCCAAATCGTTTTTAGCTTTTTTCAAATATTATTCCTGCAAGGGAAGTGTACATGTAAAAGATTAAGTAAAATGAATGAAAAAACTTATTTTCAAATCAATTTTCGGTATGCAAAGGAAAAATATAGCTTTTGGACAATAACCGATAAAATTTAAAATAAATAAATAAATAAAAACTGCAATATATCATATTTTGTTAATCATTTTATAAGAAATATCACAACATTATTTATAGACTTTCATCTGAAAATTATGTTTTGAAGAAGTATGTTTTCTTTAATTTTCCAGATTTTGTCACTATACTTCTGTTTAGATCGAAGCCATGCTAAAATAGATGCTGAAATTATAATTAAATATTATTAATACATTAATTATATATACTTTTGAATATTAATTATGCAATTTAGATAACAATAACATTTAGATATTTATCTACTTTGCGAAATGTCCTAGTCACAGATACTATTTAATAAAAACGACTTGTTTTTGGATAGATCCAAATCTATCTTCAAGTTATCATTATAAATCATAAAACAGATAGACAGTGTATCTCACTCACATATAGACACCTTTTGAGCTAATTAAAAACAGCAATTCTCTGGCCATATTTCTTCTTAGTTATTTTATCCTCTTATTTTATTTATTTTTACTTATTCTTCTCTGCCCTCCCTACTTCATCTCCAGTCAATCAGTCTATTTTATTTTCCTCGATCTAATTCTTTCTCTCATTGACTTCGTAAAAATTAGTTTTATGGAATTATGCTTATCATTTAGCCTATTAGTTTTACCCATAAGATTGTTCAAAATACAAATAACACTTTTTTATCTTGTAACCTTTTTTTTTTTTACTTAATCTTAGTTACATACATATATTTATCTAATAAACCTTTTCTTTCAATTTGATTTAAATATTAAAATAGTTATAGAATTGTGGAATAATGTAAAGTGTTAAATTTATTGTTGTTTGCGTGCAAGTAAAAAATGTTACACTTTCACTCATGATATATTTAATTCTCCTGTTCGTTTGTGACAGACTGACAACACTCAAAGTTTAGACTTTCGTTTTCATCTACTATTCAATTCCTACTTAATATATTTTTTTATCTTTTTTTATTTTATACTATTTTCAACCCATCCTATGTTATGTTTTTCATGATTCCTAGTTTTCCCTCCTCTTATTTAAATCATAATTATTTGCATCTCAATTACTACACCCAGCATTAATACTAACTTTAATACGTACATATTACAAATGATATATGTAATATTTCACTGGTATACATATATCAAGTTAAAAATAATAAAGTTACGATAAAAAAAAATACTAACTTTATTTTTATTAATACTTTTATTATTTAACTTTTTAATAATGCTACCATTTTGCTTTTGTTAGTATTTAAATCTCTTGCCAGGTAAGGAGTAATTTTTTATACGTCTACGATATTACTGTTTACAGTAGTTATTTCTTATTTTATCTTAATAATTTGTTAATAGTATTTATCAATTTTCGTTCCTATCATTTTGCTTTGTTTATATATCTCTTGACATATAATGTTATTTTATGTACTTCTGATATTTTACTCATTTACTTATAAACGCTTTATTATTTTTAATGTAACTAGGAACTCTATAAAAAACCTGAGGTTTATTACCTGACAATCCTCCAAGGAGTCTGAAAAAAAGATGG
Source organism: Halyomorpha halys (assembly GCF_000696795.3). Taxonomy (NCBI): domain Eukaryota; kingdom Metazoa; phylum Arthropoda; class Insecta; order Hemiptera; family Pentatomidae; genus Halyomorpha; species Halyomorpha halys. Next base: position 347,646 of record NW_027109643.1, read on the forward strand.
CCTCGAGACCTGATGTAGAAATATTATTAGAGTACTGACAATGGGTGTTTTCTCTAGACGCCTGTATCATATCATTATCTTACATCAAATTTACTGGATTTATTTTTATGTAAATACAGTTTTAAATATCAGTAAATAAATAATAAAAACAAAAATTATTAAATAAGTGACTTCCTTTTATGTCAGGTGACTAAACAAGAGAAAGACTGAAACAAATCATAAGTGAAGACAGCTCGGTATGCAAGATTGATCTCATATCAAAGCCACAGATTACAAACTGACATGCAAAAAAAAAAAACTGGCGAAGTACGCTCGGAGCTAGAGAGGGTCCGGAGGGTCCCAACGGCAGCGTGAGATGCGGGTACCGTTTAGGATTAGCAGCTTAGAACAGGGAGGTCATTGTCCTGGCAGTTCACCCCTCTCTGTTTGTCATCTATCATAGGTTGACCACCTGGTAAAAAATGTAAATTATATAGCAACATAAACATTAGGGCTCCTTTCGAAGAAGGGACAAGGGTCAGAAATAAAAATTTGGAGGGGTCGCCCCTTTGTGTCCTATCGCGGTGAGATCGGCTCTCACACCTAACTGGTGTCTTATCTGATAAGGGGCGTTACTACACGATCGATTGTTATGTGGAAGTTTAGTGGTTGGAGATGTAAAAAAAAAAAAAGATATAGAATAAATAAGTATAAATGGATATTTATGAAACTTCCTTCGGAAAAGAAATATTGATATAAAATATTATTCTTTCTTTGTGAATAAAAACATTTCTTTTCTTCAATTTTATTTATAAATCTGAGTATGTCAAGCACCAATTCGTATCGTAAAAATGAATTGAATGTTATTAAATATTCTGTATTAGATATTACGAATGTTAGTAAACATATAGGGACAGTTCTTTGTAAGTATTGTGACCTATAACTTACTAATAATTAAATAAAAATTATTAATATTAATGGTAGATATTGCATCTACCATATATTCCATCATTTGATGACATATTAATAATAGATATTTTTTCACAAAAATTTTCTTAAAAATTTGAAGATTTAGGTAAGTGTAGGAAGGTTAGCTGATATTCTGATCTCATTTGACAGTGTTTAAAGATAATATTTTATTTAAGATGGACACGGATAGCGACAAAGAAATGTTTTTTATTGAAGCGTTAGTTGAATTAGAAGAAAAGAAAGTATAAATAACTTAACATGGGTTCATGAAATCTTAGCCTTCATTAGTTCATGTTAGCTTTCGAAAATTTCACAATTTTCTCACAGATTTGATTAAAAATTTTAATACATTACCAGAATAAATATATCAGCTCCTTACACTAATGAAAAACAAGATTTCGCCAAGCAATAATCAGTAAACGCATGGCCACATTGCAACAAAAATTATTCTCTAGACACAAAAAAATATTATTTGAATGTATTTGATTTAACCGTTTCTTTGTAGTCCACATTTTAATCCAGAGTATTTCCTGTAACTCCTTCCTGTAATTCCCAGAGTAACTCATTTTTCATTAGGCTCCTTATATAAAGGGAGGTAAGGAAATAAATATCCCGTATTCAACTTTACTAAATCCTATATATAATCTATGACCAATATGTATATATCTTATATACATATAAGATACATATATATATATATATATTTTTTTTTGGTTGGCTCAACAGACCTTGTAGATCTTAGGCCGCCTGAACTAGCCTTCTACACGCCTGCGTATCTTGGGCTAGTGCTATCTGCATGCATCTCTTTCGCATCTTTGTTGATTCTGTCCATTCATCTGGTTTTTGGCCTCCCACATGGTCTGTTGTCTACTATAATGGCATTCATTGTTGGGAAGAGGCGTCCTAAGATGAGATATAAGCCTTTTATATCCTATGTAAGGCTTCAAATTTTTAGAAATATCATTTCTCAAATTAAAATTCCTCTTTTTTGATACAAAAATCAGAACAATGCTTATTTCACTGAGTGCGATAAAAACTCAAGACGTAATTTATGAACTTAAATTGTTTTTTAACCAATTTACCTCACATAATTTCTCATAACCTTCATAAGAAGCAAGTTAGGTATACCTATTTGGGTTGTAGATGTAACAACAATATGGCATTTTATATTATATGTTTGACTATGGAGAGAATGTTTTTAGTGCTATCCTTATAGCATTATATCCTTATTATAAAAATTAATAACTAAGTGTCAACTGAAAAAATAAGTGCCGGAATATAGTTTTAATATAGAATCAAAATATTAGAAAGAAAGAAAATATTCAAGGAAACAATAAATAGAAATTGTGATAGAAAAATAACTGCAATTCAACTAGTTACTAACACCCATTAAAACCCTGGATCTACCAATGTAAACGTTGTAAAAGAATTTATATTAAAAAAAAAAAATTACCTTAAAAATTCTTTCATTTATAAAAAGAAATATTATAAATAATTACAAACACGACACTCGTTCTCTCATGCCTGCGAAGGTCGTTGGTATATTTTTAGCTAGAAGATGTTCAACCTAAAAGCTTCATTTTCAAAATAAACGGGAATATTTTTTCTCATCCAGAAGTGACTCCATTATGTTTCAAGGTTGTCTAACTTTTTTTTTCGACCTCTTTGGCAACACTTTTTTTTTTACGATCCAGGATTTTTTTCATCCATATAATCTTTCAGATTTACTTTTTGTTTTATAGATTAGTATTAATATATTCTACGATTTGTTTGTATTATAGTTTTCAAACCGATATAAGATGTTAATAAGATAATAAGAGGCTTTGCATTCTAGAATTTTATTATAACTTTTTGTTTTTTATTGAACAGTTTTGGCTGTACAATATCATGAGATAAAAGTTTTTTTTTTGTTTTTTTCATCCGAAACAGTTAAATTACATGTTACTTAATTATTTTTGGAAAACAAATCCTTTTACTTCGTGATAATTGTTTATTAAATAAATTCAAAAATTTGATCATGGACTAGGCTGGCTTTAGAATGCAACTTCTCAATTAAGTGTAGAAAAGCTTTGTTACTAACCAAAACATGAATAGTTATTTCGTATACCGGTAAGTATTATTTATAGTAAATAATATTAAAAATTATAATATTGAACTATAGAAATAATCAAATGAATACTTATTAAAATTAATAATGAAGTTTTGGTTACGGAACCTATCTCATAAAGAAGATCTTTCGATTTTATATTATTCAAAATATTTATAAAAATGAACTTAATATTGTGTAATTTATTAATTTTATATTAAGAATCAATTTTAGTAATCTTGCATATTTATTAAAAAGTTTACACAATAAAGTTAAGTAAATATAAATTTAAGAGGAATTTTATCAGACTTTTATAAAAACTTTTATAACATGGTTTATAATAAAATAAACGCTTAATTAGTGTTGGAAAAAGTAATGCATCCACGCAAAAGCCATCCGCCAGAGTGGTGTATTGCTATTCAACAGTTCTTCATGCATGATACGTAATTGACTGAATATAAAATTAGTATTTATTTAAAAATACTTATCATTGTGGAATCACATTGAGTAAAAGAGTAATTAGCAAATGGAGAAAAATATGTAGAGTCTGGATTTACTCTTTAACTCATAACTTTTATTTACTCAGTTTATTCTGTCACTCGATTCTGTTGATTAATTGTGTGCTATAAGAGTATCTTTCGAGAATCATGCGATCCAGGCATGACAAAAAATAAATTTGTCATTGCAGTCAGACTTGAACCCGGACTCGGACGTCATATATACAGTACCTTTCAGCCAGAAAGGTACCTACATAAATCAGGAAAATATTTTTTTTTTATTTACAAAACCTTTTTTTTTATAGAGTGTGTCTCGGGAAATTTTAGACTTTCGACAGCTTCATAAGCAAATAGTGTTTAGTTTCGTTAGTATACATCGAATTGTAACTTTTTGATTATCTATGTAAATAATGCAAAGCCGAGACGTAAGACTTCATTTATCAATAATTTAAAAAACATCAGACGTTTTATAAAAAAAAAGAAGATAAATAAAAGTGATGATTATTTTCGTAAAACTCTTAACAGTCCTAATTGTTCCATGTAGCTTCAGTTGAATGGATGATAAGCATTTAATACTTAGGACTTATAACGCTTTGAATTAAACCAAGCATCATTAAATTAAATATTTTGCTAATAAAAATTTAATTAATATATGCCTGGCAAGAGTTTTTTTTTAAAAAAAGCTTTGAATTTAGATACAGAATACAAGAACCAAATCGTTGGTGTAGAGAAACCATTGTTTTTTTCATCCTAGTGACTGACTCCCTTCACGGTCACTACACTCTTGAAAAAAAAAAAAGAGAATATGACAGTTTCGCCATACAATCTGAATCTCACGTCGATTTGTTCTATATAAAAATGAATGCGCGCATATACACATAAAAATATAATTCCTATCCAAGTAAGTTAATTATAGTTTTATTAATGATAGTTTTGATCAATAATTGGTAATTTGAAGAGTTACATCGTCTTTAAAATGATGGAATTTTTCATACTTTGTACTAAAATACAAGTAAACATTCAGAGTATATATATAAACATATTTTTTAGCTTGACATTTAATTGTCACAAGAAATTTTAAAAAGTTATATTTAATGTTTTATTTAACTAGTTAAAATGTTATTTTGAACAAATTATAGAAGTGGAAAAATATCGCCCCTTTTCCAGTGACAAGTTATTTGAGATTGAGCCATTTTATTTAGGACGCTCTGATAAGTTTTGTCAAATTGACTGACAACTTGCAACTCTGACTATTTCTTCAGCTGAAGGAATCGCAACTGACATGTCAATATCCATGAAAACAAAAATGTTTGTGGAAGGATTTAAAAAAAATAGATGTAATGACACCTTAATTGATGTAGTTACTTAATTAAAACCATAAATGAAATAAATATCTAATATATTAAGTCCAAAAAAATTAAGATTAGGATAAGGAAATTGATTTTGGTATTGCACTTGTCACCAAGACTTATGGTTGGTCATCCAAAGACAAAGCGTTCAAATAAACTACTAAGTGAATTAAGTATTAATTCAGTTTAAATAGGACTTGATTAAGTAATTGACACTTTGAATAGGATGACTAAAACAGTAATACCAACATATAGCTGTTTTGCTTTAATAGTTGCACATCTAACAAAAAGTTTCTTATTTATTTTCTATTTGGAATATTCCGTAGAACTTACCATAAACTGTGGTTACTTTGTAACAACCTTATTAGCTCTGGGACATACAGAAGCAGACACAACCCCAGGTGACAAAGTAACATCAGTTTACAGCACTATCTTTTGAATGCATTATTTATTAACCAATAAATCAAAACTGTTTTTGTCAGCCGAGCCATTTTAAAAAAAAACAGTGACATGTTTTGGATTGACCTAATGTAGGATGTAGGTTCCTCTAATGATATCATATCCATAATTAAAATCGAGAACTCATAGCTATAGCTCTATTGACCTAAGACTGCCCTCGCTTTGGCCCGCTAGGAGAGGATCTTGTCTGGCCCATGAGCTGACATTTAACCAGGTATTTCCAAATTGCCATTTGGAAAGGCTTGACTCAAAACCGGATTGGAGCTTCTTCAGAGGAATGGTAACTTACCTTGCGATACTGGTCCAAATGACCTTGCATCAAATTTGGCATGGAATCGTTTATCCTTCGAAATGTATCCCGCTTTATCTAGTATTTTCATTTTTGTGTTTCTTATTATTTTGTGTCATAAACCATATTATAAACATATTTATTATTATTAAATCAATTTTGATGTGTATACTGAAAAGAAAAATGATGAAATAGCAACAACTTGCTAATGTATTTGATAAAGTTGAGTTACAAAAAGGCGTTTGCCCTGTCCAGTTTATAAAATTTGATCCGGTACGTGATGAGCCACCCTAATCCTATGCAGGTACAACCGCACCCTAACGTACCCTACGATGTAAATATGTAATTGGTCTTGGTAGGAAGGTAATTTACATCAATAGAGAAGGGGAAGGATGGTACAGGTAGCTTCCTTTCTATTCAAGCTATGCTCCTTAATTATATATAGTAAAGGTCAGTATATGTACAGAGCGCTGCGGAACCCCGGTCATTTTAACGGTTTTCAAATTAAAAAAACATCATTTAACTTAATAAAAATAGATAAAAACTATTTGGTACAAAAGAAACAGACATTAACTGAGTTTTACATTATATTGCTATCACAGTACATTCAGGTTTATTTTAACACTTCTTCCTTTTAATTCTTACTAATTTACTAATACTGTTCTTCAAATCTTTTATTATTTTTGTTATGTTTGTTTCACAGTTGTAATGTCTTTTTAATAATATAAACTATATATTTTTAAATTCTAACATGAGTTGAGAAATAAATATTAGCACTTATAGAATTTATAAAAATTATATATAATGTATGTGCCTACACAAAAAGCTACTAGGTTCATGATCTATGAAACCTAAGGTATCCGTTACTTACAGAAAGGCTACTTAATTATTTTAAAAATTCCGTTTTATGAAGTTCGAGAACAAACCTATCTCATATTATAGCCCGGCAAACCCAAAATCCGTGTTGTTCGGCTCATTTTTACTTTTTTAAAAATGATTTTATTGGTTCAAGTATCTAAGATATATTCAGTTTTACTGAAGGGTTTTTAACTAAATATCTCTTTAAACTTAAAGAGGTTTCCCTAGCCAATGTATCAATGATAAAACGGTGTTTAAGCAATTTAACGAGAAAAATAGAGGAAAAAGTATTTTCTGATTAGATATTTTAAATAAATGAAATATTTAAATGTTCTCATATTACATTCATATGTTTAAATTCAATTCAAATGTAAGATAATTAACATATTAATATTCCTTTGCCTTCTTATTTTAATAAATAAAACATGTTGTTGAATAACGTTGTGTTTCAATTTTTTATTCCATTACATACTACAAACTAATACTTAAAATATAGTATAGTTTATGATTCAATTATAATATTGTTGAAAATATTAGGATAAGATTTTATGTGACGCAATAGACATCATTATTAAAACAAAATAAAAATCAGTCATTATTTGGCAAAATTAAGTAAAATTTGAAAATTATCATCAACGTTATTCCAGCCTATTTTTCAAACGTCATTGACATCAACATCTTGCGCACCTCTATTGCCCCTCCGAAATTGAGTTCATCTTAACTTATTTTCCAAAAAGGCTGGTCGTTACCGTTGAAATGTAGCAAAGATCGTTTGGGAAATAGTTGTAACTTATATTGTTCTCATCCTGTAAATCTCCGTTAAATAATATGTTTCAAACTTCACTTAAGTTGTTCAAATCCCAGTCAATATTTGAGAGATAAATATTAGTTTTCATTGATAATCTCCATAATAGCTGTTATTTCGACTCCAGAAATTGTGAATAACTGACCCCAGTAAAACGTATCCCCATATATCTTTTGATATAACTCTTATCTCACTTTTCAACATTCTTTTAATTTAAAAATATATATCTACAGGATTTGAAATTAAACTATCTCGATTTGTACAAAATAAAATTTTGATCATATTTTATTATCTTATTATACTTAATTTCATTTAAATAAAAGTATGTGAATAATAAAATCTTAATTTTATTTAGGAACACGAGGTATTTAAATTTGAGAATAGATACTTAGAATAGATAATTTTTTTTTATTCTAAAATTTTTTAGGGCTACTTTGATGGAGACAGGCATAAATTGTACCAACTATTGATTCCTAATTCTCTAAAAAAATCTTTTTTTTTTTTTAGAGAATTGGGCAAAAAACGTACCGACCATTGAAATTTGCTCTAATTTTTAATTTTAAGACCTTAACATCCCTTTCGTTGCAAATTTGGCCCGAAATAGATATACATCTTTTCATTCCAAACTCCTTGCCCACCCTTATCCATTAGTTCTTAATCTCTCATCCATAACAATCCCCGATAATCCTCCAAGTCATCTGAAAAGAAGATGGCAACGGTGACTTATAATACTTTTTAAATTTATTTATTTATTGCTATTTACAACTTACATTATAATAATACATTTAGTAAATTTGATCTTAGTTAAAATGGAGTTTTACAGGCGTGTAGAGAAACTACCCATTGGCATCACTCTAATGACGTTTTACATTAGCAGGTCTCGTGGCCATCTTCTCTTCAGGCGCCTCGGAGGATTGTCAGGAATGGGAGAGGAAGCAAGGTTAGAAACTAGTGAGTCTGGGTGGTTAGGGAACCTTATAATTTAAATTAATGTTTGAAGTTCCACCCTTGGGTGGTTCCTCCCAAGATTATTAAGTGTTTGAAACATTCTTCATGTCTACTTATTATATTTTTTGCACAGTTATAAATTTTAATAAATAAATAAAGAAAAAGAAAAGAGAGAAACAGATGTACACACAGTATTAACTAGATTTTTTATTTCATTTATGTCATAAGGAAGCTGAGATATAAATTTTAGACTTTTTTGACTGCAGTAAGAGAAATAAAACGAAAAAAAAAAATTTTAAAGTCTGATGAAATAAAGCCCAAGTAAGTTGGCGCCACAGTTTACTTAGGAAGGTTGAGCCAACCACTTTTTCATGTTGCACTAAAAACTAAATTTTTTTTTTCAAACTGCTTTACTTAAGAATCAGTAAATGTTTTAAAGGTAAGATAAATACGGTCATAATTCTTGAACTTATGGGGGCGGGAAAGGTAGGGTAGGTTATCTTATAATTATTAGAGAGCTACTTTATATATCATTTAATGAAAGCTCACCCGAAAAAGAGAGATAAAATGTGCTTCTATAGTATTCTATGATATATTAATTGACTACCCCGAAAATAATGATCACTGTTGAAATCCTCGATGCTAGATAGAGCCGATGCCTTAAATAAAAGAAGAGTTATGCAGTTGACCTTTCGGTAAGTTATTGTCCCTCCGAGTCGGTTACGCAACAGCCAATGGCCTAAACCTAAAGTAGAACTATAGCGCTCCTTTCATTGGTCGAAATAGGTTGACTGTAGCCCACAGCAATCATTAAGGCAGCTCTAGAGAAAAGCCATATTTGTCATAACTCTATTATTTAACGCTGCTTCAAATAAAGTATTGTTTACATGATCAGCCTATTGTGGTTTTCTTATGTAAGTTGGTCTAGGCTAAACCACCGTGAACAGCTTTAGCGTTAATTACCATTTAAGTTAACGTTCAATGTGCGGTTTTTGGAAACGTTTTTGTTATGTCTTTAACCAATTAAAATTATTGTCCATTTTTGAAAATTAGGATCATAAACCATTTTTAAAGAATTTTATATCGTTTATATTAAAACTAGATGACCAGCAATGCCTTTGCGGCTAATGCTACATTAGAAGATTTAAAGAACATAATTAATAGTTTATGTATTTAGTTAAAATTAAATATTTACGTGTACTTCATTACTATAATTTGCTAACATAAATTAAACCAGTATATGCGATAAGGAACGAAAATAAAATTTCTACTGTTTGTCAGACCGACTGGCATATCAAAGTGTGGTAAAAGATTTTTGTTGACTTACTTCACCCCAATCCATATTACGTTTATATAATTTTTTGTGAATATAATATTGTTTATTGGGACCAGTAATATTTCCTTATTCTTCGGAAAGAGACAAATTTATTGGTGTACAATAACAGTGAAAAAAAATTATACTTTCTGAGCTACTAACCAAAAACATTCAATTTTGTTCATACATTTTTTCTACCTGAGAATTCATGGATTTTAGTATCTTCGAAACTTCCGGGAAAGAGGAGAAAAAAAAAACTGCACATAAATTGGTCCAGTAATTAAAGTAAAAGTTTATTGTAGACAGAGATTTGACCATTCCCTTTTATGTATATAGATGAAGTGATAAGATAGTACCTATAACATAATTTATAACAACTAACCTCGCTATATCATCGCTAATACTGATTTATTCTCATTCTTCAAGGTAATTTTATTATCTATGATAATGTCATGTATATACTACATAAAATATAAATAGTTTTGAGCAGTTGGTGTACACGTGTTCAAGTTATAGGTATTTTTGTGATTATCGAAAAAACCATTAGATGAGGAAGGGGGGAATTTTTGAATGATAGGAATTTGAACATTTAGGAATCTTGAGATGAAAATCACGAATATCAACTTTTTTCCTGCCAAGAAACAACAATATAACAGAATATAACGAAGTCGTAAACATACACTTGCAACCGGTTTTCTTCCTTTAGTTATTCATCAAATTGTTTAATATTTTGTATTTGTCCATTATTTAGTACTTTCGACAATTAGATTGTACATTGATATTCTGAGTTTAAACTGAATCATTCTCGATAAAATTAAGAAATTGTGGAAATTCAATTCCATAAAGTAGCACTTCTGGTTAGTCGATATCATCGTAAAAGTGTCATACCCCAGCCATGCATTCGACTTTATGTAATTTTATTTTTGCACAAATTTTCGTTTTTGATCTAGGCTGGTCACACACATCAGACTCGGTTTTTTTTTTTTTTTTTTTTTTTTATTAATTTAAGTGTTTCGACCACTCGGGCCATTTACACTTGATTTACAAATTCGATTACAATTGGCATGTTCATACAGTAGAAATACAAATACAATTGAAATTACAAGATGAGAAATTTACATACATACATGACATACAATGACAGTTGAAATTACAAAGTGGGAAATTTACAATCACAATTACCATTACATGTTAACAATTACAATTTACACTTCACAAACTTATTACTGTTGTGGAGAATTCTCTGATCATTTCCTGTACACATAAAAAGAATCGGTGAGACTCCAGAGCAACCCAGTAAGAATGTGCCCAACAGCGAGATCACTTCAGCAGCAGCAACACATCGGTTCATCCTTCCTTCTTCATGAGATGATAGTAGGTGAGTCATGTATGTTCCATCCGAATACATCTCTGTAGCAGATTCATGTTTCCGGCCGGATTTGATTAAATTTTATGGTAGAGTTTGGAATGATGTAGAAACTTAAAAAGTCTATCTATGGTATGTTTGTTATCTTGCAAGATGGAATGGAGATCATCAGGTATATTATATAAAGATTTGAGGGTGTAATAAGCTCGGCATTCTGTCAGAATGTGTTTGACAGTAAGTTCTGTCAGACTCGGTTATAAGAGTATGGCCATCAAAAGTACTCGATAGATTGATACTGCCAAAAATGGAAGAGTTTATAAATATAAATGAGAGGAGTAACGTATTTTCCAATTATTGGAATTATATATATTAAAAAAAAAACCTCTTTAAAAAGGCATACACTTAAAGAAAAAAGAAATGTAAATTATAGTATTTAGATATATTAGTAAGTTCAATATACACCTTCCATATTCCAGTATTCCAGAAATTATCTTTTCTCTAGATATTTCTCTCTGGTACGTGATTAGACAATATTTAAAGTTTAATGATTTATCTTTTAGGAATAAAATCAACGAAAATAGAATGTTGAAATACAGGCGTAATCAGAAAATTAGTTTTTGAATGGCTAAGCGATAGAAGTTGACAAAATTTACCATACAATCTCTGAAAATTTTATCTAAACTGGATTAACGGTTCAATCCATTATACCCGAACGGACATTTGACTACAAACAGACACGGAACCGAATTTGTTACTTGATATCCTTATTGTAAAATGAACATTTATTGCATGAAATAAAGCTTACTTTCGGTGTATAGAAAGCAAAAAAAAGAAAAAAGAAAGAAACAAACGATGATCCCAATCATTTAATTATTTAACACATATTTATAAGGATAAAAGGTGATTAGCAATAGACTACTTTAAAATGTTATGATGCAGAAACAGGAAAATTTTCGGAAGCAAGGAATTTCAGAAGAGAAAATAAAGGATCTGTAGAAATAAATAAAAATAATAATAACAAAGAATTATTACCATTCCTGAGAAATAAACAATAATTGTTTACCCTTTGCTATTACCTGAACTGATAACTGGCAGGTTGTGGCGCCCAACCTACCTTGAACCGACTGTCACCGTTTCCCAACTACTAGAGTAAACGAACCAAGACAGAATTCAAATAATGGATGGCAAGACCAGGATCCAAGACCGCAAATGCGTGAGGAGGTACAATGTTCTCTTTGGCTACGGCATTGTTCGCAATTTTTCGTGCTGTCTTTTTGGTAATACCACTTTCTGCTCGGCTGTAAAAATCGATTCAGTAACATCAGCTGCATTCTGTGCCTGCACAACATTGTCCGCTATTGCTGTAAATCTTTGACAGGAATATTTTTAAGAAGAAAATGCCTACTAATGCGGTGGTTTGTTCCAATAGCGGCTCCAAGATTTTTCTGAGGGGAGGGGCGCCTATTATTTCGCCTTGGGAGAAGTCCCTACAGACTAATAAAGGATCGTCGATTTCTTCGTCCAGTAACAAAGTAAATGCTTTATTCTCGAAAGAGCCTATTTCTTCTTTCTCTCTCAAGGAAGATACACTGTTAGAATAACTGGAAAGATGCTATGAACTTTAAAATAAAGATCTTTAAAAAATAAAATCACTTTAAGCATTAAAAAACAAATAGACTTATAATAAATTTGAATGTTTAAGTAAAACGATTATTGGTATAAATTTTTTTGGGTACTCAGTCCTAAAACACAGTATTTGAGATTTATTGTGAATTGAAATTTTTGCCTTCTTTAGTACTGTTTTCTTTGATTTTTGGAAGAATTTTTAAAGGAATAATATGTTATTAAATTATATGTGACTCATGGTTTACGTTAAAACACTGTGATTAACAAACACACTTACATTGTAAAAGTTTTCCATTTTTTTAAACTGTTTTTTCCCCTTATAACGACCGAGTGTTCATTGGTGTTCTAACATTATAAATATCGTCGAGACAAAAATTAATATTTACTATTTCCCATTTATTTAAAAAAAAAATTAATTTGCATGCTGAAATAAATATTCAAACTTAATGAATTTTGTTATAAATAGATATTAAAATTAGGCATTGAACTCTTAACTGTTGGTCGGTTTAAAATGTAATTTATTTCTTATTTTATATACACTGAATTGACCATCGAGATAAGAAAACTTCCTTTTTCAATCGACTTGATTATTGAATAAGAGGACGCATACTAAAATCGTTATTATTTTTTCTTTTTTAGCTTTGATTTCAAATGGAAGTTAAACATTTATTAAATATCTAAACCAGAGAATAGGTAAGGCATGGCTTTGGGATGAAGGAGACAATGGTTGATGAAAAAATATGATCTACATATCCATCAACATAAAATTCGTATTTTAAGCAATATTATAACATTATATAGGTATAACATTGTATTGTGAGTAATGTTTATCTATTGTGAGTAATACTCATTTTCTCTTAATAATACCTTTTTTTTTATTTTCTCTCACCCTCCTAGAAAAAAAAATTCTGTGTGTCCTCGATTATTATGATTAGTCTTGGTGATTACTTATTTATTTACTTCTAATAACCATAAGTGAGACGAAGCCTTAGTTTTTTTTTATAGCTGTTTCATAAATGGTTTGATATATATTTAATTTCTCATACTTTATTTTTTTTTAAATTTATTTATTGCTATTACAACTGTATTTACATAAAAACACTTAAGTAAATTTGATCTAATTTTGATCTTACATCAAATTTACTTTGGATTACTGTTAGGAGTGATACAGGCATGTGGAGAAACTACCCAGCACTCTAATATTTAAATTTTAAAAAATATACTAATCCTAAATTATATCCAAAATATTAATTATTATTAAAATTATTTAATTATAATAAATAATTATTTATAGCTAAAAAAATACTAATTCTGGATAAGACAAGCAATGGTCTCACAATTCTCCCCATATGAATATACTATTATGAATACACTATATGAATATATTATTGCTAAGAGTTTAATCCCTTAATGGTTTAATAAACTTGAGCTTAATAAATTTAACTCTTAAATATTGGTTCCATTTAAAAGTTTTGTAAACAATAATATTTAATATATTCTATCAATCATATCATAGAATAGAAATATGATTGTATACGTATACAATCGTTACGTAACTTATTATACATATAAAAACGTTAATTTTTTTTTCTGATTATTAAAAATGATATTTTGTTTTTGTAATTTATGTCCAAATAGTCTAGAATAGAGGACAACCGAAATTTCATAAATGGCTTGTCATTAATATTTCTGAGATATGCGTTATTAAAGGAGAAGAAATAACCATTTTATTTCAATATCATCATTAGTTTTGGATTTGTGGAACTAGGTCTGTATTTTCTATAAATTGATAATGAAGAATTTATTAAGAAATAAAATGTAAAGAGGCTCAAGCAAAAATATTCAAATGCTTGAACGTTTAAGCTTTAGCATCTTAGATGCACTCATTATTTAAACCGTTACAATCCATTAAGCCATTAAATCGCAATCAGATGAAGAGTTGACATGCTCAGCTGACCACGACATTGGAGATGGTAAGTAACCATCTACAGCTTTGGAAAAAGTTTTAAGTGTAAACAAAAACTTGAATGAAATAGAAAAAGAAAACGAGAAAGGCAGATCAACTGATTTACTGGCAATAATTATCATGTCCCATTTTAATTTGTCTTCTGCAAGCCTATGCTGTTCTGAGCATTATTTATATTCCTGTGGATCCGAGGAACAAAACCTCATACAAAAAAGTCCTAAGAAAACTGAAGGTTTTTAAAAATCATAGTGGACATAAGTTGTGTTATAAAATACATATTTCTGAGAACATTGTTTCTATTTGCGGGTAATGTTTGAAAAACAACTTTTATACTTTAAAAAAAATTAGAAAAAACACTGTATCACTACAATCCATGGTTCAGTACTTTCTAAGGAAGTACTGTTTCTAACATCTGTTATAGTAAAAACAAGGAACAACTGTTATACAAGAAGGTGAGTTGTTCAATATCATTTCCAAACCACCTTATTTTTCCCTAATTAATGGTATTTCATAGTGCCCTAGGAAGGCTCCCGAACACACAGGATTCACTCACGGCTACAGCAACGGAATTAATAATTATCTGTCAGATTTTTACGCTGGTCCTTGGAGTTAGTAGCACAGCGCCTTACTTAGTTACCTGGTTCTCTATTATAGATTAATTATTATTAATCTATTTTATTATTATAAAAACAAAAAAATGAAAAATTCCGAAACATGGGCATAGGCTGTTGTTGCTTGTTGTTTATCAAATCTGAGAAAATTAAGCAACTAATTTTTCGAGACTGGCTTGTTAGAAGGCAAAAAATAAAATAATAAAAAATACCATAGCCCTCTGATTAGTAACTTGAGAAACAAAAGAAGTATTTGTAATTTATGAGTCTTTTCAGGTGTCAATTATATTCATGGATGACGCTATAGAGAAAAACTGAATAAATAAAGAACTAGAACCGCAAAGTTTTTAGTACAAATGTAGTCATAATTATATTAAATATTTAACAAAATAGAAAATTGTATAATGTCTATTAATTTTGAAAAAAAATAATAAAACTTTTTCGTAAATATACTGTGACTTTAGTCTGAATAATCATCATCCTCATGATCAATGATACTTGATGAATGATCTTTTGGGAACGATTGAAGTGAGTCTCGCAAGTATGTTACATGGTAGACCAAAATCGTAGAATAATGGCTAAACATTAAAGCTGTAAATATTTAATTATTTAAATAATTATAGAATTGATTTTGTGACGTAGAGATTAAGATAAGATGGAGAGTGCAGGAAGTTTTTAAATAATTCAATAAATAACTAAAACAACTAAACTAGCAAATTTAATTTAAAAAATAATATTGTCTTTTATTATAAATAAATGTTTTTATATTTATATTTTGTTTACTGACATGGTTTATTATTTCATTTATAAAAAATATAAAATAAAAATTATAGTAGCCACGTCGTGATTTTGTTTAATAATATCTATTTTCCGACCAAACACAAAAGTGTGAGAACCACAGATGTAGAACATTTGATGATACAAAATTTAACACATTGAAATATTTTTTATCAGTATTCCCATATTTTATGAAAAAATAAAATATATAAAACAAATTTCTGATAAAACGAATAAAATATTATCTCAGAATTCCTATTTAATGCACTATATACAGAAAAAATAATATAATGTTCTTTAACAGACGTACCCATGTCTAGTTTACTCCGCTAGAAGGCATGGAATTGGGACCTACGAAGCGTTAAGGAAATAATCCTTTGAAAATAGAATAATTTGTTATTGCGATTTATCGTTGTTCCGATTTATTTTCCCAATCGGTACTCTACGGAGATGGCTGAGTAGAAGATTTGTATCCTTCAATGCTCACATCACGTCGTGAAAAATATCATGAAATATCATTTGTGATGTCATGTGGTGGCAATGATAGATACTATAGGCCTATTATATTATTTGATGCATTGGTTGCCGAAGAGGTTTTTAATTAAATTTCCACTTTCTATTCATTCAATTCATTATTTTTTTTATTTTTTACAGGCACTGTTATTATGATAATTGCTATTAATGTATTCGTATGAGATAAAAAAAAGAAAGGGAATACTCATGTAAAGATTTTCACATGATACACTTTAGTGAAAATCATGAAAATTATATTAAAGTTATATCTTCTACTGGAATAGTTTCAAATCTAATTAGAACTTATGAATGAAAAACACTCTTCCTTATTTTAACTATTTATTTTATATCACTAATAAACGATAGTAACGTTTCGTGGTTGTCACCCCATCTTCTGGTATCTAAAACAAATTCTCAAATACATATCATGCATACAGCAATTACAGTATATCACAATTTCAATGATAAAGATAACTTATCTCAGAAGGTAGTTTATTTCTCCTTATTTAGAATTCGTCTGTTTTTAATTATTTTGAGAAATTTTATATTCGTGACATATGATATTATTAGCAATGCAAGACTAATAAGGAGAAAACACAATGTAATTATAGATAGATGTTTAATCGAGTAATTGTTAAAAAAAATTGTAGTATATTATAATTGTTGTATGCATGGTATGTATTTGAGAATTTATTTTAGATTTTTAGTGTGTTTGTTATCATTTCATTAAAAACATTAAAAATTGAAAATCTTACAATTATCTAGAATTTTTGTTGATTACACAAGTATATACTGGTAGTGATTACTGGGAATGGAATTATTATTTTCCATATAATCTTTTTCTATAACTACCGTATAAACATTTACGTATTATTTCGTAATACTTTAAACAATTTATCATTTGGTCCTTTTTACAATTCGATTCAAACGAATTTTTTTTCGTAAGCTACAAAAACCTAACTAAATAAAAAAAATTGATCCGAACATGAAAATTTAACAGAAGCTCTCAATTATTTTCCAAGAAGTCTAAAATAAACATATATTATGAAAGTTCAAATTTTCAATTTAATTATATACTCCATTTCATTTCTATGAGTTAAATAGTTCCTAATGGTATCATTCCACGTAAAGAATTTAAGAAAAACGTGTGAGGGATGCTTAGCTTAGTTTTAGATTTAATTGCTTTCAAGTACCATATACACTTACTGCTTCTATCATCTGTGGTATGAAGATTCGGCCAATACTGTCGATTTTGCGAAACCATCGTCAACGATAAGTTTTTGGAAAAATGAAAATGCATTGTACTTGCTTATTTATTAAAGATAATTGTACAGATGGCAAATAAATAAGCTGTAAATGGCTTTTTGTTTCTGAACTTTTTTAAGATGAATTTGTTATATCTTCTTATTTCCACTTTTGTGTGAAAATCGACAGGTATTTTTATCAGATATCAATGATCCTAAATGATCACATTCTTTCAAAACATGCGAATTACCCAAACCTTCGAGAAATTAAAAACTAACATGGCTATGTTTATTTTTTACTTTAAGCATTTATAGAGGAAGACTTAAATTTGTAGGCAATTAACCTTTAGAACTCATGATTTAAAATACCAATAAGCGGACAACTGACTCCATAAGCTGATGTTTTCAAACAATTATCAAAATAAATATAAAGTTACAGAATATTTACCCAGTGGTGGAGCCATTGCCCCAGATAACTGATGCCGAAGGTTGCTACCAACAGTTAGGAAAAAACGCCGGGCAACGCCCCTCCAACTTGCGGTAGTCGCTAAAGACCGTAGCAGGCCAGTCTATATAATAGCTGCAGCTACTGTTTGCCCGATCAGTTCAGCCATGAGGGCGCACCTTGTATTTGTGGTAAACCATATATTATTTTATAATACATAAACATACATTATATATTTACTCCGCTGAGGTTTAGTGGTGCCTAGTGTTTTTAGAAGTGCGGTGATGGTGGCTGCGTAGATCTTCGGCAGTTTATTAGTAACGACATGAATTGTAAAATAAGTTGAGTGAGTTGCAGCTTCATCATGCTTTGCTTGGAACAGCTTCTTTTATTTAGAGTGGGAATCAGATTAAAGTGTCAATTTGAAGAAATCACAAATTGTATTCGCTACTGAATCTTAAGAAATTTAAAAACTCCAACATCTAATATGGAAATAGGAAAAGAAATATCACATCGGATTAATATTACTACAAAAGTTTAAACTGGAGCCTCCTGTAGGCATATCATTCCGTTCCCATGGTCATTTAAAACATTCTATTAATTTTTGTCAAATGCATGAAAAGGCCAAAATTTTAATATTTCGAGATTCTTGCGAAACAAAGGGAAATGATACCTAACGGTAGCTGAACCCGAATCGATTCGAACGGAACGCATTGTAAATAAAGACCAAAATATTTCACTATAGCTTCAGTCAATTATCTATGAAAAGAAGTACATTGGATATGTTTTAGCTTTTAGAACAATTTTCTATTTGTTCCAAAACTTGTTTGTTTAATTTTACCAGTTTTTTAATTGGCTGAAATGATCAAAACAGGATTATTTATGTTATAATGAGATCAATTGGAAGATAGAATAGGTCTTAGTTTGAAGTGATGATAAATTTCTAAATGCGTATTGGTTTTTGAGAAGTGTAAGGTGGTGGGTAGGGTTCAAGACATGAGAGCTTCCTTAGAGATGGGCGATCGTGGTCATGTTCGTTCCGAAGACTGCAATGCCGATGGGGCTGACCTACTAACTCCTTTCACATATCTAAAATGTATGCGGTGTTGGCTGGAATTTCAATATTACCTAAAAAATCAAATCAACAGTTCAGTTTGTTTGTTTGTTTGGTTGTTTAGTGGCGCCAAACTTCATTGGTCATCAACGCCATTTATATTTTATTTAATTTTGCTAATATTCGTTAAATTTTATTT
>NW_027109643.1:367250-369713 GCF_000696795.3 Halyomorpha halys
AATACTGGCAGTTCGGAGGGGTTTCTTTTGATATAAGATAGGAGTGGGTGAGCCTCGTGTGAAATCAACAGCTCAGTTCCGTGAGTAAAATAATAAAAGCGACCATCAATATGATATGATCTGCGAGTTGTGTTGTTTCTTTTCAATGAGGTGAGTTTCAGGCAATTGTGCTAATGAGTAATTATCATAGAAGAGTACAATTTTTTATCATAACTATTGTTAAATTAAAAAAGTTAATTTATTGCCTGCCAAAAATAAACAAATATAATAGAACTCTGGAAATGTTTGGAAAAAATTTATAGCTGCAAGATTCGGTGGTTTTAAATCCATTTCGGGATGCGATGAGGAGGAATTGTGGGGGAAGATAAGGATTAAGAGGTGGCTGATGGCGATATTGTAGGTCCATTATTCATATTTCTACATTTCGAAGCTAAAATGGACCGTTGAACCTATAGAAATACAACCAGAACTTATGGAAACCAAGAATTATATTTAAATGATATGAGTTTATGTGATTTATATGATATGATATGAGACCAGCATTATAGCGTGAAATATTCAATAAAAAAGAAAGTGATGACGGATAAACAGATAATTTATTAATTGAAGGGGTAAGTGGATGAAGGAACTATGATACGTTTTTGGATTTTTATAATCTTTAGTGTTGACGAAGGAAGTAAAGTGCCTTAAAGTGCCTATCTAGCTAGTGCAAGGTACTCAACTTCAAAATCCTGTTAATAACTGCGATTCCTAAATGTAGTAGGGACTATGTACATTTCAAAACATAACAAGCACTCCCCCCCGAAAAAAGGATTGAAATTTATTATCTTAAAATTTACTATTTGTAACATAATCTTTATCCACTAACCCCTTCAATTAATGTTGCTCGCTCCAAAATTCTCTACCATCAAATTTTTCATGACACAAATTATTTTATATTTTATTATTATTATTTTTTTTTTTTTAAGAACTGCTCAGAGATTGGCTCACACAATCTTCGTCCTAATTTTGTATTTGGTTTTCGATGTCTTCTTAAATAACAATTGAAATTGAATATTATTAAAGTGCATAATTAATTTAATAAATTAATGTAAATTATGTTTTTTACATTTTAAAGGATTACAACAGAATATTATTTCTTGGTTGTTTATTATAAAAAATGACAGAAGGACGATAATACTGAATGCTAAGAAATGTTCAGAAATTCACAAACTTTACAAACATCAATGAATTTTGGCATCAAGATTTTCTCTTACGAATTAAAAAATAAATCATTGATCAGGAGATGAAGGGTTAAGTTTGACACATATACTGGTAATAGAAGTGTCTGATTAAAAATCCTTTATTCCTTGTCTCTCTTCAAAGTCAGGTTCCCAACTTAGGGCCGAGGAGACCCCGTAGAAGAAGAGCTGTTCTGAAACACCACTATATAATTTAATGCCTCTAGGATATTAGATTTCAGAGGAGGATTTGAACTATGGTTAGTAAGAATAGGAAACACTGATAGAGTATTACGAGCTCAGAGCTTGTTGAAGAAGTCAAATTTCTTGACATAGGAATTGATATAAGCAGAACAAGTTGTCATCGAATCCATTGAAGAATCAGCTACCCACTTCATGTCTACTAGCCCCAAGAGGGTGTATACATTTGCATTCACAACCGGTTGTCGATCGAGTCCATTGTCTCGCTCCCTGATGCCCTCACCAAATAGAAAAACTGGAGATAACATTTTAAGTTGAACAAGCGTCTTGGTCACTGTTGCAATATAAGCGGCTACGAGGACCTTGCTCGAACCTTTGCAATAGCCGTTTACAAATTCGTTACCCTGGTGGAGGTAGTAATATATTGCCACCCTGCCTCTTGCTGTTAAAATAAAGTGAAAATGGGATCACCATCAATTCTGAACTTTATGAAAATAATTCAGAATGTTCAATACTTTGTTCACAGTTTTCAAAGATACATTAAACCTCTTATAAATGGTTTTTAATATGTATACCATGCCTGTAAGAACATTATGAATGGTCATTACATTCAATAAAATATGTTTTGCTAGTTGTTTCTGTACTGCTTGTAAATAAAACGAACTTCAAGTAAATTGTAAAATCTTTAATTAAATTAGTAAATGTATTAATCCAAAGCGTGCTATAGAATAACAAAAGTTTTCGCTTCTAGCACGTTTAGTTTATGTTATGAAGGTTGAATTAATTTAAATCACACTGCAAAACATAAATGTGGGTTGAAAACGGATGAGCGAACATAAAAAACACATAAATATTTCATTGTTTACACAAAAGTATTGTTCTTAATGATTTTGATAAATCAGTCTGGATATTAATTACCTTATAAATTATCATCGAATTAGTTTCATTACCTATAAAATGTAATTTAAATAAAAAATTCATAATTTTTTTTTAAATGATAGTGTATCTTCGCATAATTATTCGTTTTCCATTTATCATATAA
>NW_027109643.1:369823-371072 GCF_000696795.3 Halyomorpha halys
TGATCAACTTTTTTTTCTTTGACAAATTGAAATCATAACCGTAATTATACGTTTTATTTATAGTTTTAAGTATGTTGTTGTTGTCAAAAATTATTGCAACGTCATTTTTTTTTCTGTATTATACGTGTTGTTTCCTGTAGATTACATGATTCCTTTTGTACATAGGCGTAAGCCCCATTCTTTGAACCATGCGACTAGAGTGGTCTTATCATACTCCCTAGTCCTGCGTTATGGGATGTATCCAGAGATATATTTTAATTCCCAGTAAATATTTTTAAAGAATATGCTGTCTAAATCAAATTAAATAATGATTTTTTAAAACTCTTAAATAACAATAAATGTATAGGTGAAGTTTCTGAGATTATTATTAGATGTCTGTGCACTTTATAGTACCTCCACACATTTATGAAACCAATCATTTGTAGCCTCATGGCTTTATTATATATATATATATATATCATCTGTTCAGTTTTACTTAATTCTCGCACAATTATAAGTGCGATGTTATGAGTTAAGAGAAACTTTGCGTCATTAATTAGGTATTAAGGTATCAATAATACCAGCTGTACATATGGCACACCTCACCATATGTACACATAAGAAACAAATTTAAAATTTTAGGAGGGTACGAAAAAAAAAAAAAATAATAATTAGGTTTTGTCCCAAAACTGATTATAATATTGATTTATTACAGTGTTATATCGATTTACTTTCATTTCAAGTAAAAATATGTATGTAAAAGTACCTAGTATATAAAAATGGTTTAAAAACAATTTATACAAACATTCATGCTTTTTGACGTACAAAAATATTATTAAAAGATTCAATGTCACCAAACTGGCTGTAGATCAGACACGAAAGAGATCAGTATTTTCCACAAAAAAATTTTTCAAGGATTTCCTAATTTTAGTTATGAAGATATTTTTATCAATTTTGATTTCTACCCGAATCAGGCTTGATGACGTGACTGAATTTTTATTAGTTTCGGAATTGCAATTCTCCCGAGCCATCGTAACTTGACAGGACCCGTTTTAATCGATTGACTGGATCAGACATTTTTTGGAACTGGTTTTGGTCTGCTGATCTTTATTGGTTTAGAAATGCAATCAGAGCGAGAGGTCAATTTTGAGAAATGGCTGCTTTTGGAAGTATTTCTCAATGTTTTGGATCATGGTCTGGCTGAGCGTCACAATCATGGATGGGTCTGCAATCATCACTAAGCAGCTAACGTCTAAGGAAGCTATATATA
>NW_027109643.1:371122-373554 GCF_000696795.3 Halyomorpha halys
ATATATATGTAATCTGTTTACCTATATTTACTGTTTATTATTTTGAATGAGGTGTAGATAGTTGACCGTAGATTAATGATTGGAGAAGTTTGTCGGGGGGTGCGGTCAGCAAAGAACAATATAAAAAACAAAACCATATTTATTTATTTTATGCCACTTAATAAAATAAATAAATATGGTTTTGTTTATTTAAGTTGTTCTTTGCTGACCGCACCCCCCCCCCCCGACAAACTTCTCCAGTTTATTATTTTTGTTTAGTTGAAACCTAAAAATATGGTGGATGCTTAGGCAGTCCGTATTATGCTGTAATTTAATAATATGAGATGAGCTTGTAATTATAGCTATTATTTTTTTTAAAATTTTATTTCTGATGTTTGTTCATTAATTAACTAATTGGATTAAAATAGAAAAAAAGTAATCAAACATTTTCACTCAAGTTTTTGCACATAATGATCATTAAATATCTGTATAGGCGGCTTGCGATAACTTAATAAATTTCTAAAAATTTCTATTTTTTTTCTCTCGCGACTCAGAACACATTAGCAAGAGCCGTCGGACTGGATTTAATATTTTCCCACCTAATTAATATCGCCAAATAAAGTTTCATTGAAATCGGTGATCCCATTTGTATAGCATCCCCTAGTTAGATTAAAACTAATTAATTAAATCACCGAAATATAGGATAAATCACGTCTCATCGAGGGAGGAGGCGGAAGAAGAAACAACGAGCTAAGAAACAGGGGCATCCTAGGGAAAAATGGCCAAGTGGAAAACCCCATAAACATTTTGAGTGTTTACAATACTGTGGAACGTGTTTTTTTTTTAATGTTTTTTTTCGTGTAGTTGATCTAGCAGGAGATACTAAAGTTGTACTAAGTAAAACACTTAAGTCACCAAAAACGTAACCTAAACCTAACATAGATTTTTCTTTTCTACGTTTCGTGGTCTACAGTTCATATACGAGTAGATAGATAGGTATTGCATGAAAATATTATAGTTAATAAGAAAACAGTGATACATTAAATAATTCTTCTTATTATACCACCGGTAATAACACTCGGGTTTGTGAACTGTTTATTTGCGTGTGTAAATGAAACCAAAAATAAATTCCCGTTATGTGCGAACAGTTAGCCAAATCGGTAGGCGCTGGGAAGAAGATCTGGAAATGTAATCCGCTAAAAGATGAAAGTGGCTGCCCTTGGACTGGGAGACTCCTTTGACATTATGTTTTTTATGTTACAGATAGCCCTGACATTCTGCCTAGCCGGAGCCCATCCCAGGATCGAAGACCATCCCGATTCCAGGTCCAGTAACGAATACGGAAAAGGTACAAATTATTTATACGATCTCTCCTCATTAAAGATTTGTTCTAATCTAAATAGTTCAGTCTGTAATTGTCTCAGATAAACCTAAGAAAGTAGCGATTTTGGTGGGTTGAAGATGAAATTAAAAAGATATGGTAAAAATTGATAAACTGTTTTTAATTTTCAAGTCAAAAAATCTGTCACAAGCGAATTCCCTAAGTATTCTTGATGCACATAACGTTGTGTGCCGTTGATAGGAGAAAGAATTTTAATAATTGTTGTATTCTTTAAATTTGTCTTTAATCAATATTTTAATTATCAAATATTTTAATTCAATCACAGACTGCTCTAAAACTACAATTATCGATAAATTCATTATTTGTGTAATATTATGTTTCTGCAAAGCGTACTTAATTATATAATATGAAATAATATTATCTTGACTACTAGCATACTAAGTTTTAATTTTTAATATCGTGCAAGGGAATAATACTTGGACATTATAAAAAAATTACTGAAAATATTGGAAGACAATTTTCATTGATTAGTCTTAGAACTGAAAAAGTGTCTTGATGCGAAGTCAGCAGCCACAGAAATTTGAGCAGTGAAATGCAAAAAATTGGTGCAGCGTTTTTGTTCATGAGGGGAGAGGGAGGTTCATTTCCAGAAGGAATCGCCTTCAAGATTAGGTCGCCCTTTTGAGGTGGATTATGTTGAATTACTGGAGTCTATCAGCAAGGATCCATTTGGGACCATTCCAAGATTATTGTCCGAAACGAGGATTTCAAACCCTATGACCCAATACAACACTCCTCACAATCGTTCACGCTTAGAAAAAAACCTTTTTGAAATGGAGGTTGTTAGCATCTTGCCTCATCATTCTGACAGCCCTGACATGGTACCTTCTGACAGTGCTATTTTACGACCAATGGTGCATTTCTTAAGTACGCATTATTATTGTTAATTTGAAAATGACTAAGATGTCATAGACTCTGTGAGGTTTTTTTGTGCCAAAAATCACTCGTTTCATCACTAAATTCAGCTTCTGACAACTAGGTGTGTTAAATAGTTGACAAAGACGGCCTATATTATGAAGAATAATTTTTTTTTTTAAATATTTATTTATTG
>NW_027109643.1:373604-383637 GCF_000696795.3 Halyomorpha halys
TAAATTCAGCTTCTGACAACTAGGTGTGTTAAATAGTTGACAAAGACGGCCTATATTATGAAGAATAATTTTTTTTTTTAAATATTTATTTATTGTTATTTACAACTGTACATTATAATACATTTAGTAAATCTGATATAAGTTAAATTGGAGTGCTACAGGCATGTAGAGAAACTACCCATTGGTAGCACTCTAATGAAATTTTACATTAGCTGGTCTCGTGGCCATCTTCTTTTCAGGCGCCTCGGAGGATTGTCATGAATGGAAGAGGATGCAATGTTAGAAACTAGTGAGTCTGGATGGTTAGGGAACCTTATAATTTAAATTAATGTTTGATGTACTACCATTGGGTGGTTGGAAACTAAGGGGTTTGAGTGGTTAGAGAGTTTATAATGGAAGGAGTGATATCTGGTTCGGGCTAGATCGGTTACATTGGGAACATTAAGGTGTTTATGTATGATTTTGAAGAATAATTTAAATGTGTAGATTTGATACTGGCTAGCATGATCCTTTATCGAACATGAATAGTAGGAAGAGCCAACTTCAGATGGTTTGATGTTTTCCACACAGATGAGTGAAACTTACTAAATAAAGCTAATTGGATGACTGCTGCACAGGATTGAGAAGAATAAGGAAAGCTTTTGGAGAAGGCACTGATTAATAGGTAAATCGTTGTGTGGTATTATGTATATAGATTTTATATTGAAAATCATATATTTATTTTATACATAAAGACTTTTGAAGTGACATAACTAATATAGCAATCGTAATTTCCCCTTCCGTGCCTTTTTGCGATTTGGACCTTTTTAGGATACGTTAGTGCTAAGTAACTAAAAACTAAAGTGATTATAAAGTTGTACAATAGTGAGAAAAATTGTCGAGAAATATTAAAAAAATAATTATAACACTCAAATAATTAAGTAATTAAAAAAAAGTTACATAGTTAAAATTTGTTTTTATTTGTTCAGCTTGTCATACCGCTGGACTAGAGCTAAAGTTATATTCAGTTTTTTTAGATAAAAATTAACTTTATAATTTTTTTAAAATAAAATTGTGTTAATAATCTATAAACCTCTAAAGTTTTACTAAACAGAATTCGGGAACTTTTGGAAAATACTGATAGGTCATTAAAAAAAGAAAACGACGAAAATGCTAACAATTGTACATCAGATAACCCAACAATTTTTTTTTGAACTTAGAGTATGGTCTTGTAATTAAGTAATGAGATTTTTTAAATATTTTTTTCTTGTCTGTGAACATCATAAATAAATTTTATATAGGTTAAAAAGTGTTTTTAGCATGAAAATATGTTGAAGGTGTATTCAATGAAACGAAAATTAAAATTATTGTTCATGAAACCAGTTTATTTTTTCGAAAATCGTTTAGCCCTTTAGAACCCATCTACAGGGAACCACCATTCTAACCATGGTAAGAGGTCAAGTTTTCATTTTGTTGGCAGTACTACAGTAATGGGAGATATTTTATGTAGGCGTTTAAACTTGGCTTCAAACGGCCCTCAAAATATTTTTTTTTATCACCATTACTGACATTCAGGGAGGGGGTCCTATTATCCCATTTAATCTCCTATTATCCCAGATAATCCCTATTATCCACAAGTTGTCACCTTATTCTAAACATGGAAGGCCAAGTCTTCATTTCACCACATAAATAAAAGTTCCAGATCCCGAATCCCAGACCGGATTCGAACCGGCACTACTGTAGTCACGGGCGAGTTTGAGTTACCGCTTTAACTCGCTCGGCTACAAACGGCTCTCAAAAAATGCTATCTATTTTTTGCATCTTAAACTAGAAATATTACTAAAGGAAAACAAAAATTCCCACGGTGCGTATAGAGAACTTGTTCAATAAAATATATAAGTAATTCTGCAGATTAATGATGTGAAAATAAATGGCCAATAGCTAAAATACTGATACAAAGAAAGACGCTCCGAAAATGTTTTTTTCATTACTTTTGGTTTTTTTAAAAATTACTTATTAATATTAAAGAATCGGGAGAACATCTACGAGATGAAGGAGGTGAGGACAGAAATGATAAGATCAAATATTTATTTTAGTCCTTGGATAGTTTTTATTTATTTTTATCTCTTTGTTGCATAGATAGGAATTTTCGTTTGTTTGTTTTTTTCAAAATTTAATTAATCAATGTGTTGTAACAAAAAATGCACAGGTCTAAAAGAAATATGGGCGAGTCCCATAATGCTTTAGATGAACAAATTTTATCCCTCGCAAGTTAGCTTTAATGTCTATTTAATTTAATAATAAACTCAGAAAATGGGTTTAATTATCTCATTGGTACTCACATTTGTTTTTCAGGTTAATGAAAATTTTTCCAAATTGTACATATTCCCTATTTAAAATAAGTTGCTCAATTAATTAATTCCAGTAATAAAACAACAGCATTCGTTATGCAATAATTGGGTTAAGTAAATTGTAACGAGAGCTGAGTTGGTAATTTATAATACTGGGACGGAATAAGGCCACTGGGTGGGACATGGAACCAGCCGCCGCTGAATCAAGTCCAAGAAACGTTTCATAAGACCGGTAAAACCCGCACTCCCACATTCTGTGGAAATGTATGTTGCAAAGGCAGTCTAGGAGATTGATGAGTAGTAAAGTGATAAGAGGAGGAAATGATGAATTGATGGGAGGGACTGTCCCATTGGTAACCGATGTTATTCTAGTTAAAATGTTAATGACTGTTAGATTTAAAAGTACATTGCTTAGTTTAAATAACCACTGATAATAAATGAAATCGCAAATGAGCATAATGCACTAAACGAAAATTCGTAACTGCTTAGATCCATTGTATCCAATGCATTGAATCCATTGTAGAGTTTTATATCCATGTATATTATTCTTATATACTATATGTACCTTGGCTTTACCCTCAACTAATTAGAAGGCCTCAGTTATCAGTATAGAAGGCGTAGTACGGTATGTACAAAAAAATAAAATAAAATTCATGATGTCCTTTAAAAGCCTTTATACCTAAACCAATTTGGGTTCATATTCTTATTCAAATCCGGAAAATAAGGGGAATTCCTTTTTACTGAATTTTAAAAGTACAATGTTCTAAATAATCACTTTACGTATATTAATTAAGGTTTTTAAGGTTAATCTCTCCAACTAGCAATATGTTTACTCTTGTAGCAATATGGCTTAGTGGTCCGCGATTTTCTTAGGTTTAAGAACTACTACTTAGGAAGAAACATCGTGGAGGCTTCTAAGTAGGACCTAACCACTATCAAATATTAGTAGTCAGAAATAAAAAAATCATTTTTGTAAAGTTCCTAGCATAATGTTCTACACAAAAACCACCACGTATTTTATCCAAAGCAGTTGTTCTCAATACAAAAAAAAAATTGTAGATCACTAAGCTGGAAATTTTTATTTTTATTTTCTTCTTCGGAAAATACTTAAAAATTTGGTTGGTACAAAGTAAATTTTGAACCATTCTTATCGCACATTTTCATTTGAGTTTATATTTTTAACCAAACACTCAAACGTCTATAAATGATTATGAATAAAATGGTTATAATAGAAACATTTCTGCTTCTGGATCTTCGGACAACCAGTTGGAAACTACTGTTCTAAAGCTCGCCACAAAATTGTAATTTGTAATTGAACCATGTGCAGTCCACCTCTACTACCGACTTACTGTACTTCCAACTCTGAATCTTCTAAAGGAGGATACACAGGTGGAAGCACGCAGGCACAAGCCAGCATAATCAATAATATTTTCCAAGCACAATAATAATGACAAGTGCAAGCATAATGCTCGCATAACATTACTGTAACGGCCTACTCACAATTATGGCCGAATAAGCTGGAAGGGAAAAAAGAAAAATAATAAAATTGTAAACAATGAATATTTATCAACAAGGTACATTTCAGTTTTTCGTTTAAAGCTCATCTAATCGTACTAAAAAAAATTCCAAGATGCATGACACTAATAAGTATTTAACTAAATGTAATATTTTATAAAATCAAAATATGTATTTCTAAATAATTTGTAGTTTCTAAAATACGTAACATGTTTATCAGCTTAGTCAAGTTTATGGAAAGTATCCCTATAGCTGTATCCCTAATAAGGAGGAATGCCGTTTACTTTCCCTCTGCACATTTCATAAAATTCAATCATACGTATAACTCATGTTCACTTTTTTTGTACATCTCTTAAAAAAAAGAAGTTAAAAATAGAAATACTCGTATAATCGAATCGGTTTTGGAAAATACTTAATTTTTATTTATTAAGATAAACTGGACTGTTAATACTTTATGTCGAATTTTTAATAATATATGAATTAATATTTGCTTATTATAACCCTTAGTGGGGGCGAGTGGCTCACTGGTAAGGAACTGTGCTACTAACTCCAAGGATGGGGGTTCGAATATGGTTGAGGCAGATAATTATTTTCTGTTTCGAAGATAAAATGTATTATATCTAAGGGAGGAGTTAAAAATATCATTTCCGAAAATAATTGAAATGGTTCAACTATTTCATTCACAGAGTGTAAATTTTGACTTAAACTTATTCTACGAATTTAAAAAAACAATTGACAAATTTATATTCACTATACGTTAAATTTCTTAAAAAACAATCTGTTAAGGTTATTTCTTGACTGTGACCGTCCTCTCTAAATATAAGACTCAAATATTTATTAAGAACCCTTACTTCCAAAACAACATCAACAAGAATGTAGAATTATGTAAAAAGATACATGATGTTTATCTGTTTAATTTTACTTAGCTATTCATATAGTTTATTAGAAATTATGGATAAACTGCGTGACTTAAGTTCCGATTATTAAACATAAAAAAAACAGGTGAGGTCATTTTTTTAATTATCTATTTTCTAAAGTCACCTAATCAATGCTTAACACTAGATTCACCGGATTAAATTCCTTGATTTTTTTATTTGTCTAATCTGTGAGCCATTAATATGTATTGCTAATTATAATTATAATAAATAATCTGATTATAATATGATAATAATAATTAGATCAAAATTGGTGTAAAAAAAAATTCAGGTTGCTTAAGGATATATATTTTATAAATTAAACAGGATAACATTTCCGTTCGATAAAAGTGAACTTTGTGATCGATATATATAAAATTAATAATTACTTCTGAAAATGTATCCATCGATTCATTGTTGTACTTAAATTTTAAAGGTTTTCCTGACGATGAATTATGTCGATAGCTGTTGGCTGTAACCGGAGAGCTCCGTCCTACTTCCCTTTTGGAGTGCATAATAGATTCGTTCCGCCTCAGAAGGTTATGAAAGAGGACCAGCGTACGAACAGCCCAGTGTTCCTTGTATTCACTCTCACATTGGCATGTTTCCTTACAGGTCGATCCCTAGAGTCTGATGAACAGCACAGGCAGGACGACGGGAGGCTGAAGGACGACGAAGACGAGCGAAAGGAACCTGATGAGCATCGGATGAAGGACGATGAGCCAGAAGTTGAAGGAAGGGTCAAAGAGACTTCTGTACGCAGGAAACATTTCATGTAGGTTAATATATATTCAGAGATATTTGTAATTTATGTGTGTTTTCAGAATATATTTGGTGACAGTAATCTTAGGATTTACCTTTAAAAAAAAGAGGTACAATATATACACTTTTTGTTCGCTTAAATCGTGATTTGTTTTCATTTGAGACCCAAAGAAAAATTGGAGATTATAATGTTAAGAAAATAAATCATTGGCTGGCAATAATTATTTTATACCATTACCGTTACTCAGTCGGATAATGCGCGAGGGACAAGAGTAATCAGTAGTTGACATATTTGTTCATCATGATGGTTAAGGGAGAACGCTAATGAATCGAATTTTGAGGACTACTATGACCTAAAAGTGTACCGAACAATTATTATGCGTTAAACAGTGTGTAATTACTGTTTCCAAATTTTTCAACGATTAAAACAATGATTCCAACAAATCATTTATTCAAATAAGTATTCCTCATCACTAAACAATCTGCGCATGTTCATTTCCGGATCGCTTCATTAAATATTAAATTTTCTGATTGCATCTTTCCGTGGGTCTAAATATAAAAAAAAAAATTATAATTATTTTTCATTCGATTTCTTGCAGGAATAATTTTTGAAAATTTTAATGGGAAGTAATTGAGAGGCCCCAATGAATGTGTATCATATCATATCATATAATTTTGTAATTTTATATTTATTGACCTAAGATTTCCAAGTGATGTTGAAAAAATTGTAAAAATAGTTGTAGGGTTCAAACACCTGAAGATTTGAAGTCTGTTGTTAGAGTAATTTTTTACTGGAGCATCACATTCGAGAGTTTTAAGTGATTATTCATTATATAATTTTAATAAATTTTAATAGTCTTTAGTTTTATAAGATAATATTTTTTTTTCAGTTTTTAATAGTTGACCTAATAGTGAGGTTCAATTATTTTTCAAAATTGTCATTTGTGATTTCTTTGTCTCTAATGCTTGTTTTGGTTACATAGTATTTTGGTAATAAATGTTGGTAGAGAACAACATGAACGTCAAAGAGATAAATGTCACATGTTATAATTTTTAAAAGTAATTGGTTAAGAAAATTTAACAGTTAGATTTACACCCTGCTCCCTCCAATGCCGGTACCTATGGCGTAGAGACGGATAGAATAACTGGTGAGTGTTCAGATGGAAGATTGTTACTGTAGCGATAGTGTAGTGTAGTGTGTTTAGAGTAGAAGTGATAAGGAATCTTAGAGAGTGTTGCGTGATATAATTAAGAACTGATATTAGGAATCAAATTAATTAATTAGCGCGGTTAGCAGAGTAATAGGGTTTATCAATGATTTTCAATCGTTTATATAGTCACTAAGATATAATCAAGGAGTGATTGTGAATGAAGTCTCGATGAATTGTTGTGAATGAATCTAATGAGGTCTTGAATATAGACATGGTGAGTATTGACATTGAGTGTAACGAATTATTCAAAGGTTGAGGTGTTGTACTCAGTTTGAATGATGAAGACTTGTGTTTTAGACGTTATTTTCAGGAATTGTGTTTTGAATTAATGTCAAAACATATTTACGATAATATATAGTGTTAGTTGGTCTTGTTTATGCGTAAGTCCAAAGTCTCTCGTTCTGATGAGATATGGGTAGTATAAACGATGCCCATTGTTTTTATCACCTTTCCTTAGAGTGCTCTGATCTCTTATTTCACTCTTCTTCTCTACAACTCAAAATGATCTGAGCAGCGCTTGTAATTTTTTGCATTTTTGCAATGGTACAACACGCAAAACTTTCTAACACATCGGACATAAAAAAAAAATCTGAACTATAATTCATGAACCTTGGTTTGCGATGACCAGAGGTTGGAGTATGTTCGTATTTTCGATACCTCAAGTGATTAATGGACAATGTGTCCTCTTTTAAGAAGTTCTCAATATTTCAGGATCAGGGATGTTATTTAAGTTAATAAATCTTTTTGTTGGTTAGATTTGATTAAGATCTGTTTATGATTCATTCATTTTTATTTGTTTTTTTTATAACATTTATAGTTATTGATTCATGCCTTTCTTTTTAGTAGGCTGAAAAAATCTTGACTGTTAGTTTACATGGTACAACCATTGTTTAACATATTTAACAAAAACATCGTTAATTTTCAATAGACCATATCTAATAAATTACTAATTTAAGGAATAAAAAACTAGAATTTTTCTTCTTAGAATTTCTTTAATAAAAAATTTAATTTAATATTTTTATTTCTATTCCCGATCTGATAAAACAATATGGTTTTTAATTGTTTGAATTTTTTTCAATAATTTTATAAATGCTGTTTCAATTTCATAGATATTTAAGAATGATGCTAAACATAGAATGCCAGAAAATGGTCAGACTATGTTTTTTTTTTCTTTTCTATACAATAGAAAATTTAAAAATGTCGTATTCTACTTCCCTTACTCCCTTTCCTAGATATTTTAAATAATTTACTTTGAAAAAAAATAGAGGACGAACCCAGTGGATTTTAGCACGTTTTACAGCATCAGATTATATATATCACTGAACTCATAATACTTTTTATTTTCTACTTAAATGTGTGGATAACATTATATGATATATATAATAGTTATATGTAGAGTACAGATCTAGAACGATATAACTTTGTAATTTTGTTAATAGAATTGTTAAATAATTGTTCTTTGGTACGTTAAAAATATGGTTTTGTGTTAAAATTGATGCGGTAGAGGCACTCGAGCTCAAACGACCTTTTTGAACAAATATTCAATTATTGAAATTAGAATAAGACAAAAAGTAGAAGTCGAAAACAGTAAATTTGCTGATAAAGCTGTTGGAGGATCATTATTTTATTTTCCTTTCCTCCATTTGTTTTCTTTCTAGTTTTCAGGTCATTAATTTTTTTTTTTTTATCAATTGTTACAGTAATAATGGAGCGTTATTATTTATAGGGCTTAAGCTAATTGATAAGCAAACAGAGCTGATTATGTAGTTTTGGATAGAGCGGTAATACCCGCTGTTAGCACTATCTGCTTGCCTAATGTTCCTTGCAGGCAATCAGTTGCGCTGTCAGCTGCCCAGTGGACCGTGGCCTGTTGCGCACCTGTTCGATCCCTCGGGTCAATATAAGGGAGTACACGGGATCTAATTGCTGGGATGAATCTGGACCATATGTTGTTGATATCATGAGCGTTCCCAATAGGAAATTACATTATGGTATATAGAAAGATTCTCTTATGTTCTGAAAAGAAGGTTTAACTGCATCTCACAATAATAAAATTCGAAAAACTCGATTTTTATTTATTTAAAAATTGCAACTGCTTAAATATAATATTTAACAAAAAATGTGAAATATTTATGTAAAATGCATTATATTTACTAACGCTTTGTAATGCATTAATTATAATATTTACAATAAACCAACTTTATATTACATATTATTTGTTTACACCGAAAATTATTTTTTTTTTTAATTACGGAAAGTAAAAAAAAGTTTTTAGTCTTGAAAAAAAATTGCTTTCTACGTGAAGTAATTGAGCATATTTTTTAGATGTCTAAAAGACTATAAAGCATTTAATATTTCAAAATCTCAATTTTCATCCTCTTTTATATTTATTAAGGGTCTAAAAAATCTTTGAAATTCATTATTTTTAACAATCGGACTTCCACGGTTCGGTTTTAAATACCGTAAAATGTCCTGAGAACCAGAGTCTAAGGTCGTTTCATTACTTCTGACATTTTGTGCTATCGATACTTTCAGTCCGATACTTACAATATTTGTAATGTGATAATTTTTATTTGATATGCGTATATTGGTGTTATCAATAATATTATAACATTCATAATATAACATTTGATGTTTCGTCAACCATTTTATCTCTTCTTTTTTTTTCGTAGGGTATCGTATCGGCAGGATTAATAATGCTTTTCATTAAATGAATACATATTATCGACAAATCAAGCAATAATAAAGGATATCACGTGATATCTATAATAATAAACATATTAATAAAAATGAGTAATGATGCTTATTTGAAGGTAGTGGTATTTTTCATTTGATATATCGGCCAAATATATATTGCATTCTAATAATATCGGGTGTATAACATTTAATATTTCGTCTACCACTATGAATATGATATTCTTTCCTTTTCTTTTTTTTTCTTCGTAATGTAAAGTATCCTATCTAAGCGATTAATTCATCCGATTTTATCGTAATATCGACTTAATAATCGGAGATCGATTAATCGAATAATAATAAAAAGGAGTAGTGATATTTACTTGAGGAACACATAAGGTTCTTCTTCAATCAGCGCGTTAACCCAATATTGGTTCCTGACCTCCTCATGAACCGCCCTGCAATTCTGGACAACAAGCAAAGTCCTCGAATCTCCGTACGTTCTCTCACTCTTGTGCCATATACTTCTTGATCTTTTTTTTTTTTTTTTTTAAATTGATAGATTTATTTATTGATAGATATTACAATCTGCCACACAGTTGTGGGCAATAGGTAATATTGATAAATG